>NW_027447968.1:0-19658 GCF_038048845.1 Mixophyes fleayi | reverse complement strand
AATCATAAATCATGAATTGAATCATGAATTGAATAATGAATCATGAATCATGAATCATGAATTGAATCATGAATCATGAATTAAATCATGAATTAAATCATGAATCATGAATCATGAATTGAATCATGAATCATGAAATGAATCATGAATTGAATCATGAATCATGAATCGAATCATGAATCATGAATCATGAATTAAATCATTAATCATATATCATGAATCATGAATCATGAATCGAATCATGAATCATGAATCGAATCATGAATCATAAGTCGAATCATGAATTATGAATTGAATTATGAATCATGAATTGAATCATTTATAATGAATCATGAATCATGAATCGAATCATGAATCATGAATCATAAATCATGAATTGAATCATGAATCATGAATCGAATCATAAATCATGAATTGAATCATGAATCATGAATTCAATTTTGAATCATGAATCATGAATTGAATCATGATTTATGAATCGAATCATGAATCATAAATGGAATCATGAATCATGAATTTAATCATGAAGCATGAATCATGAATCGAATCATGAATCAAGATTTATGAATTGAATCTTTAATCATGAATCATGAATCGAATCATGAATAATGAATCGAATCATGAATCATGAATTAAATCATGAATCATGAATCGAATCATGAATCATGAATTGAATCATGAATCATGAATAAGGAATCATGAATTGAATCATGAATCAAGAATCGAATCATGAATCATGAATTAAATCATGAATCATGAATTGAATCATGAATCATGAATCGAATCATGAATCATGAATCATGAATCGAATCATGAATCATGAATCTTGAATCATGAATTGAATCATGAATTATGAATCATGAATCATAAATTGAATCATGAATCATGAATCGAATCATGAATCATGAATCGAATTATGAATCATGAATCATGAATCGAATTATGAATCATGAATCATGAATCGAATCATGAATCATGAATCATGAATTGAATCATTAATCATAAATCATGAATCATGAATCGAATCATGAATCATGAATCATGAATCGAATCATGAATCATGAATCATGAATTTAATCATGAATCATGAATCTTCAATCGAATCATGAATCATGAATCATGAATTGAATCATGAATCATGAATCATGAATCGAATCATGAATCATGAATAATGAATCGAATCATGAATCATGAATAATGAATCGAATCATGAATCATGAATCGAATCATGAATCATGAATTGAATAATTAATCATGAATCATGAATCGTATCATGAATCATGAATCATGAATAATGAATTGAATTATGAATCATGAATTGAATCATTAATCATGAATCATGAATCATGAATTAAATCATGAATCATGAATTGAATCATGAATCATGAATTATGAATCGAATCATGAATCATGAATTGAATCATGAATCTTGAATTATGAATTGAATCATGAATCTTGAATCGAATCATAAATCATGAATTGAATCATGAATTGAATCATGAATCATGAATTGCATCATGAATCATGAATTAAATCATGAATCATGAATTGAATCATGAATTGAATCATGAATCATGAATTGCATCATGAATCATGAATTGAATCATGAATCATGAATTATGAATCGAATCATGAATCATGAATTGAATCATGAATCTTGAATTATGAATTGAATCATGAATCTTGAATCGAATCATAAATCATGAATTGAATCATGAATTGAATCATGAATCATGAATTGCATCATGAATCATGAATTAAATCATGAATCATGAATTGAATCATGAATTGAATCATGAATCATGAATTGCATCATGAATCATGAATTAAATCATGAATCATGAATTAAATCATGAATCATGAAATAAATCATGAATCATGAATCGAATCATGAATCATGAATTGAATCATGAATCATGAATAAGGAATCATGAATTGAATCATGAATCAAGAATCGAATCATGAATCATGAATTAAATCATGAATCATGAATTGAATCATAAATCATGAATTGAATCATGAATTGAATAATGAATCATGAATCGAATCATGAATCATGAATCATGAATTAAATTATTAATCATGAATCATGAATCATGAATCATGAATCGAATCATGAATCATGAATCGAATCATGAATCATGAATAATGAATTAAATCATTAATCATGAATCATGAATCATGAATCAAATCATGAATCATGAATCGAATCATGAATTATGAATTGAATTATGAATCATGAATTGAATCAATTATAATGAATCATGAATCATGAATCGAATCATGAATCATGAATCATAATTCATGAATTGAATCATGAATCATGAATCGAATCATAAATCATGAATTGAATCATGAATCATGAATTCAATTATGAATCTTGAATCATTAATCGAATCATGATTTATGAATCGAATCATGAATTATAAATCGAATCATGAATAAAATCATGAATCATGAATCGAATCATGAATCAAGATTTATGAATTGAATCTTTAATCATGAATCATGAATCGAATCATGAATCATGAATAATGAATCGAATCATGAATCATGAATTAAATCATGAATCATGAATCGAATCATGAATCATGAATTGAATCATGAATCATGAATAAGGAATCATGAATTGAATCATGAATCAAGAATCGAATCATGAATCATGAATTAAATCATGAATCATGAATTGAATCATGAATCATGAATCGAATCATTAATCATGAATCATGAATCGAATCATGAATCATGAATCGTGAATCATGAATCGAATCATGAATTATGAATCATAAATTGAATCATGAATCATGAATCGAATCATGAATCATGAATCGAATTATGAATCATGAATCATGAATTGAATTATGAATCATGAATCATGAATCGAATCATGAATCATGAATCATGAATTGAATCATTAATCATGAATCATGAATCATGAATCGAATCATGAATCATGAATCATGAATCGAATCATGAATCATGAATCATGAATTTAATCATGAATCATGAATCTTCAATCGAATCATGAATCATGAATCATGAATCGAATCATGAATCATGAATAATGAATCGAATCATGAATCATGAATAATGAACCGAATCATGAATCGAATCATGAATTAAATAATTATTCATGAATCATGAATCGTATCATGAATCATGAATCATGAATAATGAATTGAATCATGAATCATGAATTGAATCATTAATCATGAATCATGAATCATGAATTAAATCATGAATCATGAATTGAATCATGAATCATGAATTGAATCATGAATCATGAATTATGAATCGAATCATGAATCATGAATTGAATCATGAATCTTGAATCATGAATTGAATCATGAATCATGAATCGAATCATAAATCATGAATTGAATCATGAATTGAATCATGAATCATTTATTGCATCATGAATCATGAATTAAATCATGAATCATGAATTGAATCATGAATCATGAATTGCATCATGAATCATGAATTAAATCATGAATCATGAATTTAATCATGATCCATGAAATAAATCATGAATCATGAAATGAATCATGAATTGAATCATGAATCATGACATTAATCAAGAATCATGAATTGAATCATGAATCATGAATCATGAATTGAATCATAAATCATGAATTGAATAATGAATCATGAACCATGAATCATGAATTGAATCATGAATCATGAATTGAATCATGAATCATGAAATGAATCATGAATTGAATCATGAATCATGAATCGAATCATGAATCATGAATTGAATCATTAATCATAAATCATGAATCATGAATCATGAATCGAATCATGAATCATGAATTGAATCATGAATCATGAATTGAATCATGAATCATGAATAAGGAATCACGAATTGAATCATGAATCAAGAATCGAATCATGAATCATGAATAAAATCATGAATCATGAATTGAATCATGAATCATGAATCGAATCATGAATCATGAATCGAATCATAATTCATGAATCTTGAATCATGAATCGAATCATGAATTATGAATCATGAATCATAAATTGAATCATGAATCATGAATCGAATCATGAATCATGAATAAAATTATGAATCATGAATCATGAATCGAATTATGAATCATGAATCGAATCATGAATCATGAATCATGAATTGAATCATTAATCATGAATCATGAATCATAAATCGAATCATGAATCATGAATCGAATCATGAATCCTGAATCATGAATTAAATCATGAATCATGAATCAAATCATGAATCATGAATTGAATCATGAATCATGAATAAGGAATCACGAATTGAATCATGAATCAAGAATCGAATCATGATTCATGAATAAAATCATGAATCATGAATTGAATCATGAATCATGAATCGAATCATGAATCATGAATCATGAATCGAATCATGAATCATGAATCTTGAATTATGAATCGAATCATGAATTATGAATCATGAATCATAAATTGAATCATGAATCATGAATCGAATCATGAATCATGAATCAAATTATGAATCATGAATCATGAATCGAATTATGAATCATGAATCATGAATCGAATCATGAATCATGAATCATGAATTGAATCATTAATCATAAATCATGAATCATGAATCGAATCATGAATCATGAATCATGAATCGAATCATGAATCATGAATCATGAATTTAATCATGAATCATGAATCTTCAATCGAATCATGAATCATGAATCATGAATTGAATCATGAATCATGAATCATGAATCGAATCATGAATCATGAATAATGAATCGAATCATGAATCATGAATAATGAATCGAATCATGAATCATGAATCGAATCATGAATCATGAATTGAATAATTAATCATGAATCATGAATCGTATCATGAATCATGAATCATGAATAATGAATTGAATTATGAATCATGAATTGAATCATTAATCATGAATCATGAATCATGAATTAAATCATGAATCATGAATTGAATCATGAATCATGAATTATGAATCGAATCATGAATCATGAATTGAATCATGAATCTTGAATTATGAATTGAATCATGAATCTTGAATCGAATCATAAATCATGAATTGAATCATGAATTGAATCATGAATCATGAATTGCATCATGAATCATGAATTAAATCATGAATCATGAATTGAATCATGAATTGAATCATGAATCATGAATTGCATCATGAATCATGAATTGAATCATGAATCATGAATTATGAATCGAATCATGAATCATGAATTGAATCATGAATCTTGAATTATGAATTGAATCATGAATCTTGAATCGAATCATAAATCATGAATTGAATCATGAATTGAATCATGAATCATGAATTGCATCATGAATCATGAATTAAATCATGAATCATGAATTGAATCATGAATTGAATCATGAATCATGAATTGCATCATGAATCATGAATTAAATCATGAATCATGAATTAAATCATGAATCATGAAATAAATCATGAATCATGAATCGAATCATGAATCATGAATTGAATCATGAATCATGAATAAGGAATCATGAATTGAATCATGATTCAAGAATCGAATCATGAATCATGAATTAAATCATGAATCATGAATTGAATCATAAATCATGAATTGAATCATGAATTGAATAATGAATCATGAATCGAATCATGAATCATGAATCATGAATTAAATTATTAATCATGAATCATGAATCATGAATCATGAATCGAATCATGAATCATGAATCGAATCATGAATCATGAATAATGAATTAAATCATTAATCATGAATCATGAATCATGAATCAAATCATGAATCATGAATCGAATCATGAATTATGAATTGAATTATGAATCATGAATTGAATCAATTATAATGAATCATGAATCATGAATCGAATCATGAATCATGAATCATAATTCATGAATTGAATCATGAATCATGAATCGAATCATAAATCATGAATTGAATCATGAATCATGAATTCAATTATGAATCTTGAATCATTAATCGAATCATGATTTATGAATCGAATCATGAATTATAAATCGAATCATGAATAAAATCATGAATCATGAATCGAATCATGAATCAAGATTTATGAATTGAATCTTTAATCATGAATCATGAATCGAATCATGAATCATGAATAATGAATCGAATCATGAATCATGAATTAAATCATGAATCATGAATCGAATCATGAATCATGAATTGAATCATGAATCATGAATAAGGAATCATGAATTGAATCATGAATCAAGAATCGAATCATGAATCATGAATTAAATCATGAATCATGAATTGAATCATGAATCATGAATCGAATCATTAATCATGAATCATGAATCGAATCATGAATCATGAATCTTGAATCATGAATCGAATCATGAATTATGAATCATAAATTGAATCATGAATCATGAATCGAATCATGAATCATGAATCGAATTATGAATCATGAATCATGAATTGAATTATGAATCATGAATCATGAATCGAATCATGAATCATGAATCATGAATTGAATCATTAATCATGAATCATGAATCATGAATCGAATCATGAATCATGAATCATGAATCGAATCATGAATCATGAATCATGAATTTAATCATGAATCATGAATCTTCAATCGAATCATGAATCATGAATCATGAATCGAATCATGAATCATGAATAATGAATCGAATCATGAATCATGAATAATGAACCGAATCATGAATCGAATCATGAATTAAATAATTATTCATGAATCATGAATCGTATCATGAATCATGAATCATGAATAATGAATTGAATCATGAATCATGAATTGAATCATTAATCATGAATCATGAATCATGAATTAAATCATGAATCATGAATTGAATCATGAATCATGAATTGAATCATGAATCATGAATTATGAATCGAATCATGAATCATGAATTGAATCATGAATCTTGAATCATGAATTGAATCATGAATCATGAATCGAATCATAAATCATGAATTGAATCATGAATTGAATCATGAATCATTTATTGCATCATGAATCATGAATTAAATCATGAATCATGAATTGAATCATGAATCATGAATTGCATCATGAATCATGAATTAAATCATGAATCATGAATTTAATCATGATCCATGAAATAAATCATGAATCATGAAATGAATCATGAATTGAATCATGAATCATGACATTAATCAAGAATCATGAATTGAATCATGAATCATGAATCATGAATTGAATCATAAATCATGAATTGAATAATGAATCATGAACCATGAATCATGAATTGAATCATGAATCATGAATTGAATCATGAATCATGAAATGAATCATGAATTGAATCATGAATCATGAATCGAATCATGAATCATGAATTGAATCATTAATCATAAATCATGAATCATGAATCATGAATCGAATCATGAATCATGAATTGAATCATGAATCATGAATTGAATCATGAATCATGAATAAGGAATCACGAATTGAATCATGAATCAAGAATCGAATCATGATTCATGAATAAAATCATGAATCATGAATTGAATCATGAATCATGAATCGAATCATGAATCATGAATCATGAATCGAATCATGAATCATGAATCTTGAATTATGAATCGAATCATGAATTATGAATCATGAATCATAAATTGAATCATGAATCATGAATCGAATCATGAATCATGAATCAAATTATGAATCATGAATCATGAATCGAATTATAATTCATGAATCATGAATCGAATCATGAATCATGAATCATGAATTGAATCATTAATCATGAATCATGAATCATGAATCGAATCATGAATCATGAATCGAATCATGAATCATGAATCATGAATTTAATCATGAATCATGAATCTTCAATCGAATCATGAATCATGAATCATGAATTGAATCATTAATCATAAATCATGAATCGAATCATGAATCATGAATAATGAATCGAATCATGAATCATGAATAATGAATCGAATCATGAATCATGAATCGAATCATGAATCATGAATTGAATAATTAATCATGAATCATGAATCGTATCATGAATCATGAATCATGAATAATGAATTGAATTATGAATCATGAATTGAATCATTAATCATGAATCATGAATCATGAATTAAATCATGAATCATGAATTGAATCATGAATCATGAATCATGAATTGAATCATGAATCATGAATTATGAATCGAATCATGAATCATGAATTGAATCATGAATCTTGAATTATGAATTGAATCATGAATCATGAATCGAATCATAAATCATGAATTGAATCATGAATTGAATCATGAATCATGAATTGCATCATGAATCATGAATTAAATCATGAATCATGAATTGAATCATGAATCATGAATTGCATCATGAATCATGAATTAAATCATGAATCATGAATTAAATCATGACTCATGAATTAAATCATGAATCATGAATCGAATCATGAATCATGAATTGAATCATGAATCATGAATAAGGAATCATGAATTGAATCATGAATCAAGAATCGAATCATGAATCATGAATTAAATCATGAATCATGAATTGAATCATAAATCATGAATTGAATCATGAATTGAATAATGAATCATGAATCGAATCATGAATCATAAATCATGAATTAAATCATTAATCATGAATCATGAATCATGAATCATGAATCGAATCATGAATCATGAATCATGAATCAAATCATGAATCATGAATCATGAATTAAATCATTAATCATGAATCATGAATTAAATCATTAATCATGAATCATGAATCATGAATCATGATTTGAATCATGAATCATGAATCGAATCATGAATTATGAATTGAATTATGAATCATGAATTGAATCAATTATAATGAATCATGAATCATGAATCGAATCATGAATCATGAATCATGAATCATAATTCATGAATTGAATCATGAATCATGAATCGAATCATAAATCATGAATTGAATCATGAATCATGAATTCAATTATGAATCATGAATCATGAATCGAATCATGATTTATGAATTATAAATCGAATCATGAATCATGAATAAAATCATGAATCATGAATCATGAATCGAATCATGAATCAAGATTTATGAATTGAATCTTTAATCATGAATCATGAATCGAATCATGAATCATGAATAATGAATCGAATCATGAATCATGAATTAAATCATGAATCATGAATCGAATCATGAATCATGAATTGAATCATGAATCTTGAATAAGGAATCATGAATTGAATCATGAATCAAGAATCGAATCATGAATCATGAATTAAATCATGAATCATGAATTGAATCATGAATCATGAATCGAATCATGAATCATGAATCATGAATCGAATCATGAATCATGAATCTTGAATCATGAATCGAATCATGAATCATGAATCATGAATCATAATTCATGAATTGAATCATGAATCATGAATCGAATCATAAATCATGAATTGAATCATGAATCATGAATTCAATTATGAATCATGAATCATGAATCGAATCATGATTTATGAATTATAAATCGAATCATGAATCATGAATAAAATCATGAATCATGAATCATGAATCGAATCATGAATCAAGATTTATGAATTGAATCTTTAATCATGAATCATGAATCGAATCATGAATCATGAATAATGAATCGAATCATGAATCATGAATTAAATCATGAATCATGAATCGAATCATGAATCATGAATTGAATCATGAATCTTGAATAAGGAATCATGAATTGAATCATGAATCAAGAATCGAATCATGAATCATGAATTAAATCATGAATCATGAATTGAATCATGAATCATGAATCGAATCATGAATCATGAATCATGAATCGAATCATGAATCATGAATCTTGAATCATGAATCAAATCATGAATTATGAATCATGAATCATAAATTGAATCATGAATCATGAATCATGAATTAAATCATTAATCATGAATCATGAATCATGAATCATGAATCGAATCATGAATCATGAATCGAATCATGAATCATGAATCATGAATCAAATCATGAATCATGAATCATGAATTAAATCATTAATCATGAATCATGAATTAAATCATTAATCATGAATCATGAATCATGAATCATGATTTGAATCATGAATCATGAATCGAATCATGAATTATGAATTGAATTATGAATCATGAATTGAATCAATTATAATGAATCATGAATCATGAATCGAATCATGAATCATGAATCATAATTCATGAATTGAATCATGAATCATGAATCGAATCATAAATCATGAATTGAATCATGAATCATGAATTCAATTATGAATCATGAATCATGAATCGAATCATGATTTATGAATTATAAATCGAATCATGAATCATGAATAAAATCATGAATCATGAATCATGAATCGAATCATGAATCAAGATTTATGAATTGAATCTTTAATCATGAATCATGAATCGAATCATGAATCATGAATAATGAATCGAATCATGAATCATGAATTAAATCATGAATCATGAATCGAATCATGAATCATGAATTGAATCATGAATCTTGAATAAGGAATCATGAATTGAATCATGAATCAAGAATCGAATCATGAATCATGAATTAAATCATGAATCATGAATTGAATCATGAATCATGAATCGAATCATGAATCATGAATCATGAATCGAATCATGAATCATGAATCTTGAATCATGAATCGAATCATGAATCATGAATCATGAATCATAATTCATGAATTGAATCATGAATCATGAATCGAATCATAAATCATGAATTGAATCATGAATCATGAATTCAATTATGAATCATGAATCATGAATCGAATCATGATTTATGAATTATAAATCGAATCATGAATCATGAATAAAATCATGAATCATGAATCATGAATCGAATCATGAATCAAGATTTATGAATTGAATCTTTAATCATGAATCATGAATCGAATCATGAATCATGAATAATGAATCGAATCATGAATCATGAATTAAATCATGAATCATGAATCGAATCATGAATCATGAATTGAATCATGAATCTTGAATAAGGAATCATGAATTGAATCATGAATCAAGAATCGAATCATGAATCATGAATTAAATAATGAATCATGAATTGAATCATGAATCATGAATCGAATCATGAATCATGAATCATGAATCGAATCATGAATCATGAATCTTGAATCATGAATCGAATCATGAATTATGAATCATGAATCATAAATTGAATCATGAATCATGAATCGAATCATGAATCATGAATCGAATTATGAATCATGAATCATGAATCGAATTATGAATCATGAATCATGAATCGAATCATGAATCATGAATCATGAACTGAATCATTAATCATGAATTGAATCATGAATCATGAATAAGGAATCATGAATTGAATCATGAATCATGAATTAAATCATGAATCATGAATTGAATCATGAATTGAATAATGAATCATGAATCGAATCATGAATCATGAATCATGAATTAAATCATTAATCATGAATCATGAATTATGAATTGAATTATGAATCATGAATTGAATCATAAATCATGAATTGAATCATGAATCATGAATTCAATTATGAATCATGAATCATGAATCGAATCATGATTTATGAATTATAAATCGAATCATGAATCATGAATAAAATCATAAATCATGAATCATGAATCGAATCATGAATCAAGATTTATGAATTGAATCTTTAATCATGAATCATGAATCGAATCATGAATCATGAATAATGAATCGAATCATGAATCATGAATTAAATCATGAATCATGAATCGAATCATGAATCATGAATTGAATCATGAATCTTGAATAAGGAATCATGAATTGAATCATGAATCAAGAATCGAATCATGAATCATGAATTAAATCATGAATCATGAATTGAATCATGAATCATGAATCGAATCATAAATCATGAATTGAATCATGAATCATGAATTCAATTATGAATCATGAATCATGAATCGAATCATGATTTATGAATTATAAATCGAATCATGAATCATGAATAAAATCATGAATCATGAATCATGAATCGAATCATGAATCAAGATTTATGAATTGAATCTTTAATCATGAATCATGAATCGAATCATGAATCATGAATAATGAATCGAATCATGAATCATGAATTAAATCATGAATCATGAATCGAATCATGAATCATGAATTGAATCATGAATCTTGAATAAGGAATCATGAATTGAATCATGAATCAAGAATCGAATCATGAATCATGAATTAAATCATGAATCATGAATTGAATCATGAATCATGAATCGAATCATGAATCATGAATCATGAATCGAATCATGAATCATGAATCTTGAATCATGAATCGAATCATGAATTATGAATCATGAATCATAAATTGAATCATGAATCATGAATCGAATCATGAATCATGAATCGAATTATGAATCATGAATCATGAATCGAATTATGAATCATGAATCATGAATCGAATCATGAATCATGAATCATGAATTGAATCATTAATCATGAATCATGAATCATGAATCGAATCATGAATCATGAATCATGAATCATGAATCGAATCATGAATCATGAATTTAATCATGAATCATGAATCTTCAATCGAATCATGAATCATGAATCATGAATGGAATCATTAATCATGAATCATGAATCGAATCATGAATCATGAATAATGAATCGAATCATGAATCATGAATAATGAACCGAATCATGAATCATGAATCGAATCATGAATTAAATAATTATTCATGAATCATGAATCGTATCATGAATCATGAATCATGAATAATGAAATGAATAATGAATCATGAATTGAATCATTAATCATGAATCATGAATCATGAATTAAATCATGAATCATGAATTGAATCATGAATCATGAATCATGAATTGAATCATGAATCATGAATTATGAATCGAATCATGAATCATGAATTGAATCATGAATCTTGAATCATGAATTGAATCATGAATCATGAATCGAATCATAAATCATGAATTGAATCATGAATTGAATCATGAATCATGAATTGCATCATTAATCATGAATCATGAATCATGAATTAAATCATGAATCATGAATTGAATCATGAATCATGAATCATGAATTGAATCATGAATCATAAATTATGAATCGAATCATGAATCATGAATTGAATCATGAATCTTGAATCATGAATTGAATCATGAATCATGAATCGAATCATGAATCATGAATTGAATCATGAATCTTGAATCATGAATTGAATCATGAATCATGAATCGAATCATAAATCATGAATTGAATCATCAATTGAATCATGAATCATTTATTGCATCATGAATCATGAATTAAATCATGAATCATGAATTGAATCATGAATCATGAATTGCATCATGAATCATGAATTAAATCATGAATCATGAATTTATTCATGATCCATGAAATAAATCATGAATCATGAAATGAATCATGAATTGAATCATGAATCATGACATTAATCAAGAATCATGAATTGAATCATGAATCATGAATCATGAATTGAATCATAAATCATGAATTGAATCATGAATTGAATAATGAATCATGAACCATGAATCATGAATTGAATCATGAATCATGAATTGAATCATGAATCATGAAATGAATCATGAATTGAATCATGAATCATGAATCGAATCATGAATCATGAATTGAATCATTAATCATAAATCATGAATCATGAATCATGAATCGAATCATGAATCATGAATTGAATCATGAATCATGAATTGAATCATGAATCATGAATAAGGAATCACGAATTGAATCATGAATCAAGAATCGAATCATGAATCATGAATACAATCATGAATCATGAATTGAATCATGAATCATGAATCGAATCATGAATCATGAATCAAATAATAATTAATGAATCTTGAATCATGAATCGAATCATGAATTATGAATCATGAATCATAAATTGAATCATGAATCATGAATCGAATCATGAATCATGAATCAAATTATGAATCATGAATCATGAATCAAATTATGAATCATGAATCATGAATCGAATTATGAATCATGAATCGAATCATGAATCATGAATCATGAATTGAATCATTAATCATGAATCATGAATCATGAATCGAATCATGAATCATGAATCGAATCATGAATCATGAATCATGAATCATGAATCATGAATTAAATCATGAATCATGAATCGAATCATGAATCATGAATTGAATCATGAATCATGAATAAGGAATCACGAATTGAATCATGAATCAAGAATCGAATCATGATTCATGAATAAAATCATGAATCATGAATTGAATCATGAATCATGAATCATGAATCATGAATCGAATCATGAATCATGAATCTTGAATTATGAATCGAATCATGAATTATGAATCATGAATCATAAATTGAATCATGAATCATGAATCGAATCATGAATCATGAATCAAATTATGAATCATGAATCATGAATCGAATTATGAATCATGAATCATGAATCGAATCATGAATCATGAATCATGAATTGAATCATTAATCATGAATCATGAATCATGAATCGAATCATGAATCATGAATCGAATCATGAATCATGAATCATGAATTTAATCATGAATCATGAATCTTCAATCGAATCATGAATCATGAATCATGAATTGAATCATTAATCATAAATCATGAATCGAATCATGAATCATGAATCATGAATCATGAATTGAATCATTAATCATAAATCATGAATCGAATCATGAATCATGAATCATGAATCATGAATCATGAATAATGAATCGAATCATGAATCATGAATAATGAATCGAATCATGAATCATGAATCGAATCATGAATCATGAATTGAATAATTAATCATGAATCATGAATCGTATCATGAATCATGAATCATGAATAATGAATTGAATTATGAATCATGAATTGAATCATTAATCATGAATCATGAATCATGAATTAAATCATGAATCATGAATTGAATCATGAATCATGAATCATGAATTGAATCATGAATCATGAATTATGAATCGAATCATGAATCATGAATTGAATCATGAATCTTGAATTATGAATTGAATCATGAATCATGAATCGAATCATAAATCATGAATTGAATCATGAATTGAATCATGAATCATGAATTGCATCATGAATCATGAATTAAATCATGAATCATGAATTGAATCATGAATTGAATCATGAATCATGAATTGCATCATGAATCATGAATTAAATCATGAATCATGAATTAAATCATGAATCATGAATCGAATCATGAATCATGAATTGAATCATGAATCATGAATAAGGAATCATGAATTGAATCATGAATCAAGAATCGAATCATGAATCATGAATTAAATCATGAATCATGAATTGAATCATAAATCATGAATTGAATCATGAATTGAATAATGAATCATGAATCGAATCATGAATCATGAATCATGAATTAAATCATTAATCATGAATCATGAATCATGAATCATGAATCGAATCATGAATCATGAATAGAATCATGAATCATGAATCGAATCATGAATCATGAATCATGAATTAAATCATTAATCATGAATCATGAATCATGAATCATGATTTGAATCAAGAATCATGAATCGAATCATGAATTATGAATTGAATTATGAATCATGAATTGAATCAATTATAATGAATCATGAATCATGAATCGAATCATGAATCATGAATCATGAATCATAATTCATTAATTGAATCATGAATCATGAATCGAATCATAAATCATGAATTGAATCATGAATCATGAATTCAATTATGAATCATGAATCATGAATCGAATCATGATTTATGAATTATAAATCGAATCATGAATCATGAATAAAATCATGAATCATGAATCATGAATCGAATCATGAATCAAGATTTATGAATTGAATCTTTAATCATGAATCATGAATCGAATCATGAATCATGAATAATGAATCGAATCATGAATCATGAATTAAATCATGAATCATGAATCGAATCATGAATCATGAATTGAATCATGAATCTTGAATAAGGAATCATGAATTGAATCATGAATCAAGAATCGAATCATGAATCATGAATTAAATCATGAATCATGAATTGAATCATGAATCATGAATCGAATCATGAATCATGAATCATGAATCGAATCATGAATCATGAATCTTGAATCATGAATCGAATCATGAATTATGAATCATGAATCATAAATTGAATCATGAATCATGAATCGAATCATGAATCATGAATCGAATTATGAATCATGAATCATGAATCGAATTATGAATCATGAATCATGAATCGAATCATGAATCATGAATCATGAATTGAATCATTAATCATGAATCATGAATCATGAATCGAATCATGAATCATGAATCATGAATCATGAATCGAATCATGAATCATGAATCATGAATTGAATCATTAATCATGAATCATGAATCATGAATGGAATCATTAATCATGAATCATGAATCGAATCATGAATCATGAATAATGAATCGAATCATGAATCATGAATAATGAAATGAATCATGAATCATGAATTGAATCATTAATCATGAATCATGAATCATGAATTAAATCATGAATCATGAAATGAATCATGAATCATGAATCATGAATTGAATCATGAATCATGAATTATGAATCGAATCATGAATCATGAATTGAATCATGAATCTTGAATCATGAATTGAATCATGAATCGAATCATAAATCATGAATTGAATCATGAATTGAATCATGAATCATGAATTGCATCATGAATCATGAATTAAATCATGAATCATGAATTGAATCATGAATTGAATCATGAATCATGAATTGCATCATGAATCATGAATTAAATCATGAATCATGAATTGAATCATGAATTGAATCATGAATCATGAATTGCATCATGAATCATGAATTAAATCATGAATCATGAATTTAATCATGATCCAGGAAATAAATCATGAATCATGAAATGAATCATGAATTGAATCATGAATCATGAAATTAATCATGAATCATGAAATTAATCATGAATCATGAATTGAATCATGAATCATGAATCATGAATTGAATCATAAATCATGAATTGAATCATGAATTGAATAATGAATCATGAATCATGAATCATGAATTGAATCATGAATCATGAATTGAATCATGAATCATGAAATGAATCATGAATTGAATCATGAATCATGAATCGAATCATGAATCATGAATTGAATCATTAATCATAAATCATGAATCATGAATCATGAATCGAATCATGAATCATAATTTCAATCATGAATCATGAATCGAATCATGATTTATGAATCGAATCATGAATCATGAATCGAATCATGAATCATGAATCGAATCATGAATCATGAATTGAATAATTAATCATGAATCATGAATCGTATCATGAATTGAATCATGAATAATGAATTGAATCATGAATAATGAATTGAATCATGAATCATGAATCGAATCATAAATCATGAATTGAATCATGAATCATGAATAATGAATCGCATCATGAATCATGAATCGACTAATGAATCATGAATTGAATAAAAATCATGAATCATGAATCGTATCATGAATAGAATCATGAATATTGAATTGAATCATGAATCGTGATTTGAATCATAAATCATGAATTGAATCATGAATCATGAATCATGAATTGAATCATGAATCATGAATTCAATCATGAATCATGAATCATGAATCGAATCATGAATCCTGAATCATGAATTGAATCATGAATCATGAATTGAATCATGAATCATGAATCATGAATCGAATCATGAATCATGATTTATGAATTAAATCATGAATCATGAATTATGAATTGAATCATTAATCATGAATCATGAATCGAATCATGAATCATGAATAATTAATCGAATCATGAATCATGAATTGAATCATGAATTATGAATCGAATCATCAATCATGAATTGAATCATGAATCATGAGTAAGGAATCATGAATTGAATCATGAATCATGAATCGAAACATGAATCATGATTTAAATCATGAATCATGAATTGAATCATGAATCATGAATCATGAATTGAATCATGAATCATGAATTGAATCATGAATCATAAATCATGAATTGAATCATGAATCTTGAATTATGAATCGAATCATGAATCATGAATTGAATCATGAATCTTGAATCATGAATTGAATCATGAATCATGAATCGAATCATAAATCATGAATTGAATCATGAATTGAATCATGAATCATGAATTGCATCATGAATCATGAATTAAATCATGAATCAGGAATTAAATCATGAATTGAATCATGAATCATGAATTGCATCATGAATCATGAATTAAATCATGAATCATGAATTTAATCATGATCCAGGAAATAAATCATGAATCATGAAATGAATCATGAATTGAATCATGAATCATGAAATTAATCATGAATCATGAATTGAATCATGAATCATGAATCATGAATTGAATCATAAATCATGAATTGAATCATGAATTGAATAATGAATCATGAATCATGAATCATGAATTGAATCATGAATCATGAATTGAATCATGAATCATGAAATGAATCATGAATTGAATCATGAATCATGAATCGAATCATGAATCATGAATTGAATCATTAATCATAAATCATGAATCATGAATCATGAATCGAATCATGAATCATGAATTCAATCATGAATCATGAATTCAATCATGAATCATGAATCATGAATCGAATCATGATTTATGAATCGAATCATGAATCATGAATCGAATCATGAATCATGAATCGAATCATGAATCATGAATTGAATAATTAATCATGAATCATGAATCGTATCATGAATTGAATCATGAATAATGAATTGAATAATGAATAATGAATTGAATCATGAATCATGAATTGACTAATGAATCATGAATTGAATAAAAATCATGAATCATGAATCGTATCATGAATAGAATCATGAATATTGAATTGAATCATGAATCGTGATTTGAATCATAAATCATGAATTGAATCATGAATCATGAATCATGAATTGAATCATGAATCATGAATTCAATCATGAATCATGAATCATGAATCGAATCATGAATCCTGAATCATGAATTGAATCATGAATCATGAATTGAATCATGAATCATTAATCATGAATCGAATCATGAATCATGATTTATGAATTAAATCATGAATCATGAATCATGAATTGAATCATTAATCATGAATCATGAATCGAATCATGAATCATGAATAATTAATCGAATCATGAATCATGAATTGAATCATGAATTATGAATCGAATCATCAATCATGATTTGAATCATGAATCATGAGTAAGGAATCATGAATTGAATCATGAATCATGAATCGAAACATGAATCATGATTTAAATCATGAATCATGAATTGAATCATGAATCATGAATTGAATCATGAATCATGAATCATGAATTGAATCATGAATCATGAATTGAATCATGAATCATAAATCATGAATTGAATCATGAATCTAAATCATGAATCATGAATCATGAATTGAATCATGTATCATGAATCATAAATTGAATCATGTATCATGAATCATGAATCATGAATAGAATCATGAATCATAAATCATGAATTTAATCATGAATCATGAATCTTTAATCGAATCATGAATCATAAATTGAATCATTAATCAT
>NW_027447967.1:0-19667 GCF_038048845.1 Mixophyes fleayi | reverse complement strand
TTCATGAATCGAATCATGAATCATGAATCAAAAATCATGAATCGAATCATGAATTGAATCATGAATCATGAATCATGAATTATTAATTCAATCAAGAATCATGAATAATGAATCATGAATCATGAATTGAATCATGAATCATGAATTATGAATCATGAATCATGAATTGAATCATGAATCATGAATCATGAATCGAATTATGAATCATGAATCAAGAATCATGAATCGAATCATGAATCATGAATTGAATCATGAATCAGGAATCATGAATAGAATCATGAATCATGAATCATGAATCGAATCATGAATCATGAATCATGAATCATGAATTGAATCATGAATCATGAATCATGTATTGAATCATGAATCAAGAATCATGAATCATAAATCATAAATCATAAATTGAATCATGAATCATGAATCGAATCATGAATAATGAATCATGAATTGAATCATGAATCAAGAATCATGAATCATGACATGAATCATAAATCATAAATCATAAATGGAATCATGAATTGAATCAGGATTTGAATCATGAATTTAATCATGAATCTTGAATCATGAATCATGAATTGAATCATGAATCAAGAATCATGAATCATGACATGAATCATAAATCATAAATCATAAATGGAATCATGAATTGAATCAGGATTTGAATCATGAATTTAATCATGAATCTTGAATCATGAATCATGAATTGAATCATGAATCATGAATTATGAATCATGAATTGAATCATGAATCATGAATTGAATTATGAATCATGAATCATGACTCATGAATTGAATCATGAATCATAAATCATGAATCATGAATCGAATCATAAATCATGAATTGAATCATGAATCATGAATTGAATCATGAATCATGAATCATGAATTTAATCATGAATTGAATCATGAATCATAAATCATGAATTGAATCATGAATCATGAATCATAAATCATGAATTGAATCATGAATCATGAATTGAATCATGAATCATGAATAATGAATTGAATCATGAATTGAATCATAAATCATGAATCATGAATCATGAATTGAATCATGAATCATGAATCATGAATCGAATCATGAATCATGAATCATGAATCATGAATTGAATCATGAATCATGAATCATGAATTGAATCATGAATCAAGAATCATGAATCATAAATCATAAATCATAAATTGAATCATGAATCATGAATCATGAATCGAATCATGAATCATGAATCATGAATTGAATCATGAATCAAGAATCATGAATCATGACATGAATCATAAATCATAAATCATAAATGGAATCATGAATTGAATCAGGATTTGAATCATGAATTTAATCATGAATCTTGAATCATGAATCATGAATTGAATCATGAATCAAGAATCATGAATCATGACATGAATCATAAATCATAAATCATAAATGGAATCATGAATTGAATCAGGATTTGAATCATGAATTTAATCATGAATCTTGAATCATGAATCATGAATTGAATCATGAATCATGAATTATGAATCATGAATTGAATCATGAATCATGAATTGAATTATGAATCATGAATCATGACTCATGAATTGAATCATGAATCATAAATCATGAATCATGAATCGAATCATGAATCATGAATTGAATCATGAATCATGAATTGAATCATGAATCATGAATCATGAATTTAATCATGAATTGAATCATGAATCATAAATCATGAATTGAATCATGAATCATGAATCATAAATCATGAATTGAATCATGAATCATGAATTGAATCATGAATCATGAATAATGAATTGAATCATGAATTGAATCATAAATCATGAATCATGAATCATGAATTGAATCATGAATCATGAATCATTAATCATGAATTGAATCATGAATCATGAATCAAAAATCATGAATTGAATCATGAATCATGAATTGAATCATGAATTGAATCATGAATCATGAATAATGAATTGAATCATGAATTGAATCATAAATCATGAATCATGAATCATGAATTGAATCATGAATTATGAATCATTAATCATGAATTGAATCATTAATCATGAATCATAAATCAAATAATGAATCATGAATTAAATCAGGATTCGAATCATGAATTAAATCATGAATCATGAATTGAATCATGAATCATGAATTGAATCATGAATCATGAATCATGAATCATGAATCATGACATGAATTATGAATCATGAATCATAAATCGAATCATGAATCATGAATTGAATAAGGAATCGAATCATGAATAGAATCATGAATTGAATCATGAATCATGAATCATGAATTGAATCATGAATCATGAATCATGAATCTTGAATCATGAATCATAAATTGAATCATGAATCATAAATCATGAATTGAATCATGAATTAAATCATGAATCATGAATCATGAATTGAATCATGAATTATGAATCATGAATTGAATCATAAATCATGAATCGAATCATGAATCATGAATTGAATCATGAATCGAATCATGAATTAATGAATTGAATCATGAATCATGAATCGAATCATGAATCTTAAATCAAGAATTGAATCATGAATCATGAATCATGAATTGAATCATGATTCATGAATCATGAATCGAATCATGAATCATGAATCAAGAATCATGAATTGAATCATGAATTGAATCATGAATCATGAATCATGAATTATTAATTCAATCAAGAATCATGAATCATGAATCATGAATCATGAATTGAATCATGAATCATGAATCATGAATCATGAATCATGAATTGAATCATGAATCATGAATCATGAATCGAATTATGAATCATGAATCAAGAATCATGAATCGAATCATGAATCATAAATTGAATCATGAATCAGGAATCATGAATAGAATCATGAATCATGAATCGAATCATGAATCATGAATCATGAATCATGAATAGAATCATGAATCATGAATCATGAATTGAATCATGAATCAAGAATCATGAATCATGACATGAATCATAAATCATAAATCATAAATTGAATCATGAATCATGAATCAAATCATAATTCATGAATCATGAATTGAATCATGAATCATGAATTGAGTCATGAATCAAGAATCATGAATCATGACATGAATGATAAATCATAAATCATAAATTGAATCATGAACTGAATCAGGATTTGAATCATGAATTGAATCATGAATCATGAATCACGAATCATGAATTGAATCATGAATCATGAATTATGAATTATGAATTGAATCATGAATCATGAATTGAATTATGAATCATGAATCATGAATCATGAATTGAATCATGAATCATAAATCATGAATCATGAATCGAATCATGAATCATGAATCGAATCATGAATCATGAATTGAATCATGAATCGAATCATGAATTAATGAATTGAATCATGAATCATGAATCGAAACATGAATCTTAAATCAAGAATTGAATCATGAATCATGAATCATGAATCATGAATTGAATCATGATTCATGAATCATGACTCGAATCATGAATCATGAATCAAGAATCATGAATTGAATCATGAATTGAATCATGAATCATGAATCATGAATTATTAATTCAATCAAGAATCATGAATCATGAATCATGAATTGAATCATGAATCATGAATCATGAATCATGAATCATGAATTGAATCATGAATCATGAATCATGAATCGAATTATGAATCATGAATCAAGAATCATGAATCGAATCATGAATCATAAATTGAATCATGAATCAGGAATCATGAATAGAATCATGAATCATGAATCATGAATCATGAATCATGAATCATGAATCATGAATAGAATCATGAATCATGAATCATGAATTGAATCATGAATCAAGAATCATGAATCATGACATGAATCATAAATCATAAATCATAAATTGAATCATGAATCGTGAATCAAATCATAATTCAAGAATCATGAATTGAATCATGAATCATGAATCATGAATTGAGTCATGAATCAAGAATCATGAATCATGACATGAATCATAAATCATAAATCATAAATTGAATCATGAACTGAATCAGGATTTGAATCATGAATTGAATCATAAATCATGAATCATGAATCATGAATTGAATCATGAATCATGAATTATGAATTATGAATTGAATCATGAATCATGAATTGAATTATGAATCATGAATCATGAATCATGAATTGAATCATGAATCATGAATCATAAATCGAATCATGAATCATGAATTGAATCATGAATCATGAATTGAATCATGAATTGAATCATGAATCGATTAATGAATTGAATCATGAATCGAATCATGAATCATGAATCATGAATTGAATCATGAATTGAATCATGAATCGAATCATGAATTGAATCATGAATTATGAGTCATGAATCATAAATTGAATCATGAATCATGAATCATGAATCTTGAATCATGAATCATAAATTGAATCATGAATCATGAATCATGAATTGAATCATGAATTGAATCATGAATCATGAATCATGAATTAAATCATGAATTATGAATCATGAATTGAATCATGAATCATGAATCGAATCATGAATCATGAATTGAATCATGAATCGAATCATGAATCATGAATTGAATCATGAATCATGAATCGAATCATGAATCTTGAACCAAGAATTGAATCATGAATCATGAATCATTAATCATGAATTGAATCATGAATCATGAATCATGAATCAAACCATGAATCATGAATCAAGAATCATGAATTGAATCATGAATCATGAATCATGAATTATTAATTCAATCAAGAATCATGAATCATGAATCATGAATCATGAATTGAATCATGAATCATGAATCATGAATCATGTATTGAATCATGAATCATGAATCATGAATCGAATTATGAATCATGAATCAAGAATCATGAATCGAATCATGAATCATGAATTGAATCAAGAATCAGGAATCATGAATAGAATAATGAATCATGAATCATGAATCATGAATTGAATCATGAATCATGAATCATGAATCATGAATCATGAATTGAATCATGAATCATGAATCATGAATTGAATCATGAATCAAGAATCATGAATCATGACATGAATCATAAATCATAAATCATAAATTGAATCATGAATCATTGAATCATGAATCGAATCATGAATCATGAATCATGAATTGAATCATGAATCATGAATCATGAATTGAATCATGAATCATGAATCATGAATCATGAATCATGAATCATGAATCATGACATGAATCATAAATCATAAATCATAAATTGAATCATGAATTGAATCAGGATTTGAATAATGAATTGAATCATGAATCATGAATCTTGAATCATGAATCATGAATTGAATCATGAATCATGAATTATGAATCATGAATTGAATCATGAATCATGAATTGAATTATGAATCATGAATCATGAATCATGAATTGAATCATGAATCATAAATCATGAATCATGAATCGAATCATGAATCATGAATTGAATCATGAATCATGAATTGAATCATGAATCATGAATTTAATCATGAATTGAATCATGAATCATAAATCATGAATCATGAATCGAATCATGAATCATGAATTGAATCATGAATCATGAATAGAATCATGAATCATGAATCAAGAATCATGAATCATGACATGAATCATAAATCATAAATCATAAATTGAATCATAAATCATGAATCAAATCATAATTCAAGAATCATGAATTGAATCATGAATCATGAATTGAGTCATGAATCAAGAATCATGAATCATGACATGAATCATAAATCATAAATCATAAATTGAATCATGAACTGAATCAGGATTTGAATCATGAATTGAATGATAAATCATGAATCATGAATCATGAATTGAATCATGAATCATGAATTATGAATTATGAATTGAATCATGAATCATGAATTGAATTATGAATCATGAATCATGAATCATGAATTGAATCATGAATCATAAATCATGAATCATAAATCGAATCATGAATCATGAATTGAATCATGAATCATGAATTGAATCATGAATCATGAATTGAATCATGAATTGAATTATGAATCGATTAATGAATTGAATCATGAATTGAATCATGAATTATGAGTCATGAATCATAAATTGAATCATGAATCATGAATCATGAATCTTGAATCATGAATCATAAATTGAATCATGAATCATGAATCATGAATTGAATCATGAATTGAATCATGAATCATGAATCATGAATTAAATCATGAATTATGAATCATGAATTGAATCATGAATCATGAATCGAATCATGAATCATGAATTGAATCATGAATCGAATCATGAATCATGAATTGAATCATGAATCATGAATCGAATCATGAATCTTGAACCAAGAATTGAATCATGAATCATGAATCATTAATCATGAATTGAATCATGAATCATGAATCATGAATCAAACCATGAATCATGAATCAAGAATCATGAATTGAATCATGAATCATGAATCATGAATTATTAATTCAATCAAGAATCATGAATCATGAATCATGAATCATGAATTGAATCATGAATCATGAATCATGAATCATGTATTGAATCATGAATCATGAATCATGAATCGAATTATGAATCATGAATCAAGAATCATGAATCGAATCATGAATCATGAATTGAATCAAGAATCAGGAATCATGAATAGAATAATGAATCATGAATCATGAATTGAATCATGAATCATGAATCATGAATCATGAATCATGAATTGAATCATGAATCATGAATCATGAATTGAATCATGAATCAAGAATCATGAATCATGACATGAATCATAAATCATAAATCATAAATTGAATCATGAATCATGAATCATGAATCGAATCATGATTCATGAATCATGAATTGAATCATGAATCATGAATCATGAATTGAATCATGAATCAAGAATCATGAATCATGACATGAATCATAAATCATAAATCATAAATTGAATCATGAATTGAATCAGGATTTGAATCATGAATTGAATCATGAATCATGAATCTTGAATCATGAATCATGAATTGAATCATGAATCATGAATTATGAATCATGAATTGAATCATGAATCATGAATTGAATTATGAATCATGAATCATGAATCATGAATTGAATCATGAATCATAAATCATGAATCATGAATCGAATCATGAATCATGAATTGAATCATGAATCATGAATTGAATCATGAATCATGAATTTAATCATGAATTGAATCATGAATCATAAATCATGAATTGAATCATGAATCATGAATCATAAATCATGAATTGAATCATGAATCATGAATTGAATCATGAATTGAATCATGAATCATGAATAATGAATTGAATCATGAATTGAATCATAAATCATGAATCATGAATCATGAATTGAATCATGAATCATTAATCATGAATTGAATCATGAATCATGAATCATAAATCGAATAATGAATCATGAATTAAATCAGGATTCGAATCATGAATTAAATCATAAATCATGAATTGAATCATGAATCATGAATCATAAATCGAATCATGAATCATGAATCATAAATCGAATCATGAATCATGAATTGAATAAGGAAACGAATCATGAATTGAATCATGAATTGAGTCATGAATCATGAATCATGAATTGAATCATGAATCATGAATCATGAATCTTGAATCATGAATCATAAATTGAATCATGAATCATGAATCATGAATTGAATCATGAATTAAATCATGAATCATGAATCATGAATTGAATCATGAATTATGAATCATGAATTGAATCATGAATCATGAATCGAATCATGAATTATGAATTGAATCATGAATTGAATCATGAATCATGAATTGAATCATGAATCATGAATCAAATCATGAATCTTGAATCAAGAATTGAATCATGAATCATGAATCATGAATCATGAATTGAATCATGAATCATGAATCATGAATCGAATCATGAATCATGAATCATGAATCATGAATCGAATCATGAATTGAATCATGAATCATGAATCATGAATTATTAATTCAATCAAGAATCATGAATCATGAATCATGAATTGAATCATGAATCATGAATCATAAATCGAATCATGAATCATGAATCATAAATCGAATCATGAATCATGAATTGAATAAGGAAACGAATCATGAATTGAATCATGAATTGAGTCATGAATCATGAATCATGAATTGAATCATGAATCATGAATCATGAATCTTGAATCATGAATCATAAATTGAATCATGAATCATGAATCATGAATTGAATCATGAATTAAATCATGAATCATGAATCATGAATTGAATCATGAATTATGAATCATGAATTGAATCATGAATCATGAATCGAATCATGAATTATGAATTGAATCATGAATTGAATCATGAATCATGAATTGAATCATGAATCATGAATCAAATCATGAATCTTGAATCAAGAATTGAATCATGAATCATGAATCATGAATCATGAATTGAATCATGAATCATGAATCATGAATCGAATCATGAATCATGAATCATGAATCGAATCATGAATTGAATCATGAATCATGAATCATGAATTATTAATTCAATCAAGAATCATGAATCATGAATCATGAATCATGAATTGAATCATGAATCATGAATCATGATTCATGAATTGAATCATGAATCATAATTCATGAATCGAATTATGAATCATGAATCAAGAATCATGAATCGAATCATGAATCATGAATTGAATCATGAATCAGGAATCATGAATAGAATCATGAATCATGAATCATGAATCATGAATCAAATCATGAATCATGAATCATGAATTGAATCATGAATCATGAATTGAATCATGAATCAAGAATCATGAATCATGACATGAATCCTAAATCATAAATCATAAATTGAATCATGAATCATGAATCATGAATTGAATCATGAATCATGAATCATGAATTGAATCATGAATCATGAATCATGAATCATGAATTGAATCATGAATCATGAATTGAATCATGAATCAAGAATCATAAATCATAAATTGAATCATGAATTGAATCAGGATTTGAATCATGAATTGAATCATGAATCATGAATCTTGAATCATGAATCATGAATTGAATCATGAATCATGAATCATGAATCATGAATTGAATCATGAATCGTGAATTGAATAATGAATCATGAATTGAATCATGATTTGAATCATGAATCGATTAATGAATTGAATCATGAATCGAATCATGAATCATGAATCTTGAATCATGAATTGAATCATTAATCGAATCATGAATTGAATCATGAATTATGAGTCATGAATCATAAATTGAATCATGAATCATGAATCATGAATTGAATCATGAATTGAATCATGAATCATGAATTGAATCATGAATTATGAATCATGAATTGAATCATGAATCATGAATCATGAATCTTGAATCATGAATCATAAATTGAATCATGAATCATGAATCATGAATTGAATCATGAATTGAATCATGAATCATGAATCATGAATTGAATCATGAATTATGAATCATGAAATGAATCATGAATCATGAATTGAATCATGAATTATGAATCATGAATTGAATCATGAATCATGAATCGAATCATGAATCATGAATCAAGAATCATGAATCGAATCATGAATTGAATCATGAATCATGAATCATGAATTATTAATTCAATCAAGAATCATGAATCATGAATCATGAATCATGAATTGAATCATGAATCATGAATCATGAATCATGAATTGAATCATCAATCATGAATCATGAATAGAATTATGAATCATGAATCAAGAATCATGAATCGAATCATGAATCATGAATTGAATCATGAATCAGGAATCATGAATAGAATCATGAATCATGAATCATGAATCATGAATCGAATCATGAATCATGAATCATGAATTGAATCATGAATCATGAATTGAATCATGAATCAAGAATCATGAATCATGACATGAATCATAAATCATAAATCATAAATTGAATCATGAATCATGAATCATGAATCATGAATCATGAATCGAATCATGAATCATGAATCATGAATTGAATCATGAATCATGAATCATGAATTGAATCATGAATCAAGAATCATGAATCATGACATGAATCATAAATCATAAATCATAAATCGAATCATGAATTGAATCAGGATTTGAATCATGAATTGAATCATGAATCATGAATCTTGAATCATGAATCATGAATTGAATCATGAATCATGAATTATGAATCATGAATTGAATCATGAATCATGAATTGAATTATGAATCATGAATCATGAATTGAATCATGAATCATAAATCATGAATCATGAATCGAATCATGAATCATGAATTGAATCATGAATCATGAATTATGAATCATGAATTGAATCATGAATCATGAATTGAATTATGAATCATGAATCATGAATTGAATCATGAATCATAAATCATGAATCATGAATCGAATCATGAATTGAATAATGAATCGATTAATGAATTGAATAATGAATCGAATCATGAATCATGAATTGAATCATGAATTGAATCATGAATCGAATCATGAATTGAATCATGAATTATGAGTCATGAATCATAAATTGAATCATGAATCAAGAATCATGAATTGAATCATGAATCATGAATCATGAATTATTAATTCAATCAAGAATCATGAATCATGAATCATGAATCATGAATTGAATCATGAATCATGAATCATGAATCATGTATTGAATCATGAATCATGAATCATGAATCGAATTATGAATCATGAATCAAGAATCATGAATCGAATCATGAATCATGAATTGAATCAAGAATCAGGAATCATGAATAGAATAATGAATCATGAATCATGAATCATGAATTGAATCATGAATCATGAATCATGAATCATGAATTGAATCATGAATCATGAATCATGAATTGAATCATGAATCAAGAATCATGAATCATGACATGAATCATAAATCATAAATTGAATCATGAATCATGAATCATGAATCGAATCATGATTCATGAATCATGAATTGAATCATGAATCATGAATCATGAATTGAATCATGAATCAAGAATCATGAATCATGACATGAATCATAAATCATAAATCATAAATTGAATCATGAATTGAATCAGGATTTGAATCATGAATTGAATCATGAATCATGAATCTTGAATCATGAATCATGAATTGAATCATGAATCATGAATTATGAATCATGAATTGAATCATGAATCATGAATTGAATTATGAATCATGAATCATGAATCATGAATTGAATCATGAATCATAAATCATGAATCATGAATCGAATCATGAATCATGAATTGAATCATGAATCATGAATTGAATCATGAATCATGAATTTAATCATGAATTGAATCATGAATCATAAATCATGAATTGAATCATGAATCATGAATCATAAATCATGAATTGAATCATGAATCATGAATTGAATCATGAATTGAATCATGAATCATGAATAATGAATTGAATCATGAATTGAATCATAAATCATGAATCATGAATCATGAATTGAATCATGAATCATTAATCATGAATTGAATCATGAATCATGAATCATAAATCGAATAATGAATCATGAATTAAATCAGGATTCGAATCATGAATTAAATCATAAATCATGAATTGAATCATGAATCATGAATCATAAATCGAATCATGAATCATGAATCATAAATCGAATCATGAATCATGAATTGAATAAGGAAACGAATCATGAATTGAATCATGAATTGAGTCATGAATCATGAATCATGAATTGAATCATGAATCATGAATCATGAATCTTGAATCATGAATCATAAATTGAATCATGAATCATGAATCATGAATTGAATCATGAATTAAATCATGAATCATGAATCATGAATTGAATCATGAATTATGAATCATGAATTGAATCATGAATCATGAATCGAATCATGAATTATGAATTGAATCATGAATTGAATCATGAATCATGAATTGAATCATGAATCATGAATCAAATCATGAATCTTGAATCAAGAATTGAATCATGAATCATGAATCATGAATCATGAATTGAATCATGAATCATGAATCATGAATCGAATCATGAATCATGAATCATGAATCATGAATCGAATCATGAATTGAATCATGAATCATGAATCATGAATTATTAATTCAATCAAGAATCATGAATCATGAATCATGAATTGAATCATGAATCATGAATCATAAATCGAATCATGAATCATGAATCATAAATCGAATCATGAATCATGAATTGAATAAGGAAACGAATCATGAATTGAATCATGAATTGAGTCATGAATCATGAATCATGAATTGAATCATGAATCATGAATCATGAATCTTGAATCATGAATCATAAATTGAATCATGAATCATGAATCATGAATTGAATCATGAATTAAATCATGAATCATGAATCATGAATTGAATCATGAATTATGAATCATGAATTGAATCATGAATCATGAATCGAATCATGAATTATGAATTGAATCATGAATTGAATCATGAATCATGAATTGAATCATGAATCATGAATCAAATCATGAATCTTGAATCAAGAATTGAATCATGAATCATGAATCATGAATCATGAATTGAATCATGAATCATGAATCATGAATCGAATCATGAATCATGAATCATGAATCATGAATCGAATCATGAATTGAATCATGAATCATGAATCATGAATTATTAATTCAATCAAGAATCATGAATCATGAATCATGAATTGAATCATGAATCATGAATCATGATTCATGAATTGAATCATGAATCATAATTCATGAATCGAATTATGAATCATGAATCAAGAATCATGAATCGAATCATGAATCATGAATTGAATCATGAATCAGGAATCATGAATAGAATCATGAATCATGAATCATGAATCATGAATCAAATCATGAATCATGAATCATGAATCATGAATTGAATCATGAATCATGAATTGAATCATGAATCAAGAATCATGAATCATGACATGAATCCTAAATCATAAATCATAAATTGAATCATGAATCATGAATCATGAATTGAATCATGAATCATGAATCATGAATTGAATCATGAATCATGAATCATGAATCATGAATTGAATCATGAATCATGAATTGAATCATGAATCAAGAATCATAAATCATAAATTGAATCATGAATTGAATCAGGATTTGAATCATGAATTGAATCATGAATCATGAATCTTGAATCATGAATCATGAATTGAATCATGAATCATGAATCATGAATCATGAATTGAATCATGAATCGTGAATTGAATAATGAATCATGAATTGAATCATGATTTGAATCATGAATCGATTAATGAATTGAATCATGAATCGAATCATGAATCATGAATCTTGAATCATGAATTGAATCATTAATCGAATCATGAATTGAATCATGAATTATGAGTCATGAATCATAAATTGAATCATGAATCATGAATCATGAATTGAATCATGAATTGAATCATGAATCATGAATTGAATCATGAATTATGAATCATGAATTGAATCATGAATTGAATCATGAATCATGAATCATGAATTGAATCATGAATTATGAATCATGAAATGAATCATGAATCATGAATTGAATCATGAATTATGAATCATGAATTGAATCATGAATCATGAATCGAATCATGAATCATGAATCAAGAATCATGAATCGAATCATGAATTGAATCATGAATCATGAATCATGAATTATTAATTCAATCAAGAATCATGAATCATGAATCATGAATCATGAATTGAATCATGAATCATGAATCATGAATCATGAATTGAATCATCAATCATGAATCATGAATCGAATTATGAATCATGAATCAAGAATCATGAATCGAATCATGAATCATGAATTGAATCATGAATCAGGAATCATGAATAGAATCATGAATCATGAATCATGAATCATGAATCGAATCATGAATCATGAATCATGAATTGAATCATGAATCATGAATTGAATCATGAATCAAGAATCATGAATCATGACATGAATCATAAATCATAAATCATAAATTGAATCATGAATCATGAATCATGAATCATGAATCATGAATCATGAATCGAATCATGAATCATGAATCATGAATTGAATCATGAATCATGAATCATGAATTGAATCATGAATCATGAATCATGAATCATGAATTGAATCATGAATCATGAATCATGAATCGAATCATGAATCATGAATCATGAATCATGAATCGAATCATGAATTGAATCATGAATCATGAATCATGAATTATTAATTCAATCAAGAATCATGAATCATGAATCATGAATTGAATCATGAATCATGAATCATAAATCGAATCATGAATCATGAATCATAAATCGAATCATGAATCATGAATTGAATAAGGAAACGAATCATGAATTGAATCATGAATTGAGTCATGAATCATGAATCATGAATTGAATCATGAATCATGAATCATGAATCTTGAATCATGAATCATAAATTGAATCATGAATCATGAATCATGAATTGAATCATGAATTAAATCATGAATCATGAATCATGAATTGAATCATGAATTATGAATCATGAATTGAATCATGAATCATGAATCGAATCATGAATTATGAATTGAATCATGAATTGAATCATGAATCATGAATTGAATCATGAATCATGAATCAAATCATGAATCTTGAATCAAGAATTGAATCATGAATCATGAATCATGAATCATGAATTGAATCATGAATCATGAATCATGAATCGAATCATGAATCATGAATCATGAATCATGAATCGAATCATGAATTGAATCATGAATCATGAATCATGAATTATTAATTCAATCAAGAATCATGAATCATGAATCATGAATTGAATCATGAATCATGAATCATGATTCATGAATTGAATCATGAATCATAATTCATGAATCGAATTATGAATCATGAATCAAGAATCATGAATCGAATCATGAATCATGAATTGAATCATGAATCAGGAATCATGAATAGAATCATGAATCATGAATCATGAATCATGAATCAAATCATGAATCATGAATCATGAATCATGAATTGAATCATGAATCATGAATTGAATCATGAATCAAGAATCATGAATCATGACATGAATCCTAAATCATAAATCATAAATTGAATCATGAATCATGAATCATGAATTGAATCATGAATCATGAATCATGAATTGAATCATGAATCATGAATCATGAATCATGAATTGAATCATGAATCATGAATTGAATCATGAATCAAGAATCATAAATCATAAATTGAATCATGAATCGTGAATTGAATAATGAATCATGAATTGAATCATGATTTGAATCATGAATCGATTAATGAATTGAATCATGAATCGAATCATGAATCATGAATCTTGAATCATGAATTGAATCATTAATCGAATCATGAATTGAATCATGAATTATGAGTCATGAATCATAAATTGAATCATGAATCATGAATCATGAATCATGAATCATGAATTGAATCATGAATCATGAATCATGAATCATGAATTGAATCATGAATCGTGAATTGAATAATGAATCATGAATTGAATCATGATTTGAATCATGAATCGATTAATGAATTGAATCATGAATCGAATCATGAATCATGAATCTTGAATCATGAATTGAATCATTAATCGAATCATGAATTGAATCATGAATTATGAGTCATGAATCATAAATTGAATCATGAATCATGAATCATGAATTGAATCATGAATTGAATCATGAATCATGAATTGAATCATGAATTATGAATCATGAATTGAATCATGAATCATGAATCATGAATCTTGAATCATGAATCATAAATTGAATCATGAATCATGAATCATGAATTGAATCATGAATTGAATCATGAATCATGAATCATGAATTGAATCATGAATTATGAATCATGAAATGAATCATGAATCATGAATTGAATCATGAATTATGAATCATGAATTGAATCATGAATCATGAATCGAATCATGAATCATGAATCAAGAATCATGAATCGAATCATGAATTGAATCATGAATCATGAATCATGAATTATTAATTCAATCAAGAATCATGAATCATGAATCATGAATCATGAATTGAATCATGAATCATGAATCATGAATCATGAATTGAATCATCAATCATGAATCATGAATCGAATTATGAATCATGAATCAAGAATCATGAATCGAATCATGAATCATGAATTGAATCATGAATCAGGAATCATGAATAGAATCATGAATCATGAATCATGAATCATGAATCGAATCATGAATCATGAATCATGAATCGAATCATGAATCATGAATCATGAATTGAATCATGAATCATGAATTGAATCATGAATCAAGAATCATGAATCATGACATGAATCCTAAATCATAAATCATAAATTGAATCATGAATCATGAATCATGAATCATGAATCATGAATCATGAATCGAATCATGAATCATGAATCATGAATTGAATCATGAATCATGAATCATGAATTGAATCATGAATCAAGAATCATGAATCATGACATGAATCATAAATCATAAATCATAAATCGAATCATGAATTGAATCAGGATTTGAATCATGAATTGAATCATGAATCATGAATCTTGAATCATGAATCATGAATTGAATCATGAATCATGAATTATGAATCATGAATTGAATCATGAATCATGAATTGAATTATGAATCATGAATCATGAATTGAATCATGAATCATAAATCATGAATCATGAATCGAATCATGAATCATGAATTAAATCATGAATCATGAATTGAATCATGAATTGAATAATGAATCGATTAATGAATTGAATAATGAATCGAATCATGAATCATGAATTGAATCATGAATTGAATCATGAATCGAATCATGAATTGAATCATGAATTATGAGTCATGAATCATAAATTGAATCATGAATCATGAATCATGAATTGAATCATGAATTGAATCATTAATCATGAATTGAATCATGAATCATGAATTGAATCATGAATTATGAATCATGAATTGAATCATGAATTGAATCATGAATCATGAATCTTGAATCATGAATCATAAATTGAATCATGAATCATGAATCATGAATTGAATCATGAATTGAATCATGAATCATGAATTGAATCATGAATTATGAATCATGAATTGAATCATGAATCATGAATCATGAATCTTGAATCATGAATCATAAATTGAATCATGAATCATGAATCATGAATTGAATCATGAATTGAATCATGAATCATGAATCATGAATTGAATCATGAATTGAATCATAAATCATGAATCATGAATTGAATCATGAATTATGAATCATGATCTGAATCATGAATCGAATCATGAATCATGAATTGAATCATGAATCATGAATCGAATCATGAATCTTGAATCAAGAATTGAATCATGAATCATGAATCATGAATCATGAATTGAATCATGAATCATGAATCATGAATCATGAATCATGAATTGAATCATGAATCATGAATCATGAATCATGTATCGAATCATGAATTGAATCATGAATCATGAATCATGAATTATTAATTCAATCAAGAATCATGAATCATGAATCATGAATCATGAATTGAATCATGAATCATGAATCATGAATTGAATCAAGAATCAAGAATCATGAATCATAACATGAATCATAAATCATAAATCATAAATTGAATCATGAATCATGAATCATGAATCGAATCATGAATCATGAATCATGAATTAAATCATGAATCATGAATCATGAATCATGTATCGAATCATGAATTGAATCATGAATCATGAATCATGAATTATTAATTCAATCAAGAATCATGAATCATGAATCATGAATCATGAATTGAATCATGAATCATGAATCATGAATCATGAATCGAATTATGAATCATGAATCAAAATCATGAATCGAATCATGAATCATGAATCGAATTATGAATCATGAATCATGAATCATGAATTGAATCATGAATCATGAATCATGAATCATGAATTGAATCAAGAATCAAGAATCATGAATCATAACATGAATCATAAATCATAAATCATAAATTGAATCATGAATCATGAATCATGAATCGAATCATGAATCATGAATCATGAATTAAATCATGAATCAAGAATCATGAATCATGACATGAATCATAAATCATAAATCATAAATTGAATCATGAATTGAATCAGGATTTGAATCATGAATTGAATCATGCATCATGAATCTTGAATCATGAATCATGAATTATGAATCATGAATTGAATCATGAATCACGAATTGAATTATGAATCATGAATCATGAATCATGAATTGAATCATGAATCATAAATCATGAATCATGAATCGAATCATGAATCATGAATTGAATCATGAATCATGAATTGAATCATGAATCATGAATTGAATCATGAATCATGAATCGATTAATGAATTGAATCATGAATCGAATCATGAATCATGAATCATGAGTTGAATCATGAATTGAATCATGAATTGATTCATGAATTGAATCATGAATTATGAGTCATGAATCATAAATTGAATCATGAATCATGAGTTAAATCATGAATTGAATCATGAATCATGAATTGAATCATGAATTATGAATCATGAATTGAATCATGAATCATGAATCATAAATCTTGAATCATGAATCATAAATTGAATAATGAATCATGAATCATGAATTGAATCATGAATTAAATCATGAATCAGGAATTGAATCATGAATTATGAATCATGAATTGAATCATGAATCATGAATCGAATCATGAATCATGAATCGAATCATGAATCATGAATTGAATCATGAATCATAAATCGAATCATGAATCTTGAATCAAAAATTGAATCATGAATCATGAATCATGAATTATGAATTGAATCATGAATCATGAATCATGAATCGAATCATAAATCATGAATCAAGAATCATGAATCGAATCATGAATTGAATCATGAATCATGAATCATGAATTATTAATTAAATCAAGAATCATGAATCATGAATTGAATCATGAATCATGAATCATGAATCATGAATTGAATCATGAATCATGAATCATGAATCTTGAATCATGAATCATAAATTGAATCATGAATCATGAATCATGAATTGAATCATGAATTGAATCATGAATCATGAATCATGAATTGAATCATGAATCATAAATTGAATCATGATTTGAATCATGAATCATGAATCGAATCATGAAACATGAATTGAATCATGAATCGAATCATGAATTGAATCACAAATCATGAATCGAATCATGAATCTTGAATCAAGAATTGAATCATGAATCATGAATCATTAATCATGAATTGAATCATGAATCATGAATCATGAATCATGAATCAAATCATGAATCAAGAATCATGAATTGAATCATGAATCATGAATCATGAATCATGAATCGAATCATGAATTGAATCATGAATCATGCATCATGAATTATTAATTCAATCAAGAATCATGAATCATGAATCATGAATCATGAATTGAATCATGAATCATGAATCATGAATCATGAATTGAATCATGAATCATGAATCATGAATCGAATTATGAATCATGAATCAAGAATCATGAATCGAATCATGAATCATGAATCGAATCATGAATCATGAATCATGAATCATGAATTGAATCATGAATCATGAATCATGAATTGAATCAAGAATCAAA
>NW_027447966.1:0-19677 GCF_038048845.1 Mixophyes fleayi | reverse complement strand
GTAGTTAGAGGCTAGGAAGGCTCCGTCTTAGATCTCACACGGTCAGTAACAGGTGCAGTATATTTCTGCCCTCAGCACAGCTTTGATGGTAAGACCTTCTGACAGGTTGTGCAGTTACGTCATGTTTTATGTTTGCATTGCATCACGTCTGTTCATATTGTAATTGCATTCTACCATTTGTTTGTTACACTTTTACCACTTGAATTGACATGTTCTTCTACTACTATAATAAACGCCATTCTTCAGATCTTCACATCTAGGTTGGATTTTTGAAGTAGGAGTGGTTATGCTGTCTGTCTAATTATAAACAAAACAAAGGGATGTTTATAGTGAGGACAGAACACTCATGGTTCAGCATTTCATCCATCCACACTGAGGAGCTCTGGGCCTGTCTCAGTGGTGCCGCTAAGTGCTCAACTCTTTGTGATTTTTAGACTGTTTAACCATCAGCTTGTCTCCATTGCTGTCTTAAAGGAACACCATTTATACCAGAGACTGTTTGTTATTGTGAACCAGTGTGTCAGAGACACTTTTGCGTTACCAGTGACTGTCAACTGCCAGAGATTTTCTGTTACACCGGGGATCTCCATATTTGTCTACATATTCCTGTTTCTTGTTCACCACTGTGTTACCACTGTGCTTCAGCTATCATTTTGCGCATCGTTATTGCCATTTCAGTGCTGTGACTCTGTTGTTATTCCCAATTTACCTTTATCTTAATAAACCATATTTAATGGCAACACATCTCATTCTTCCAGTCATTGCATTCCTAACACCCTATTGTGATACTCAACTGTAAAAGAAAAATGGTAGCTACAAGACTGGGCAAAATTGTAGGCATCACCAACCCAGCATAGCAGTGCAGACTTTTGTTCAGGTGACAAAGGACCAACAGTTTGATGTCAGCCCAAAGATTGGCACAAATAAGACAGACAAGAGCAAAACATACTCCAGATATCTTACAAATTCCCAATTATAACAAAAATATAAACAGACTACTTGTCCGCCTACTTCCACAAATATATTAAGTTTTGGTAGAGGGACATACAAGCAGTACTAGGGAAAAAAAACTGAGAAAACATATTTAATAATAAGAGTAGGTAGAAATGTGTTCAGTGTTTTGACCTGATGTTGCACCTTTCCCACCACAGCCAAAAGGTGTCCAAATCACAGCAAATGAGCACAATGATCTGTAACAAGGGCAATAAGGCATCAACCTAAGTATACAATAGGTGGAATGGTAAAAAGTAAGATGTGCAACAGTACTATGCACTGCGCCATCCAATTCTAAATGACCCCAACGGTCTTTGATCACCTTTTTTTTCCCCTTATGTTCTGCAACAGATTATGGTATAAGGGCTATGGCATTAGCTAATAATAGAGCATTTATATGGAAACTGCTATTAATATGTATTTCAACATTGATTTTCCATTGAAAGGTATATTTACTAAACTGTGGGTTTGAAAAAGCGGAGATGTTGCTTATAGCAACCAATCAGATTCTAGCTGTCATTTTGTAGAATGTACTAAATAAATAATAACTAGAATCTGATTGGTTGCTATAGGCAACATGTCCATTTTTTTCCAGTTTAGTAAATATATTAGATGTGTGTAACTTGCTGCATCAAATAGGATTCCAATAATAAAGACAATGAACACAATTGTTACATCTCAGCTAATTAGAACTCACCAGTTTCCCTCTTCTTACAAGATTGATTGTTCTGTAATCAGTAAAAAACTGCAGATAGAGTATTAGAAGAGCCCTCCCATCCCACCTTTTATATCAGTAATTAAAAAGGAGAATATTACTCCAGCAGTTTGAAGTCTTGGACTGTGAGCAAACAATGCAAAAAACAAACAAATCCAGAAGGAATTTGAAAAGTCTAAAACTACGACCTTCACAAGTGAAAATGAGACATCCTAAAATGACCCAAGGCATCTGCTGTGGCATTTTGTCTGTAAAACAGCACAGAAATTGATAGCAAGGCACAGTAATTGAAAAATAGTATGATTCAACCAACTACTAATATTTCATAATAGTATTTTTTTTTTTTTAATTAATTGAATCACATATTTGATTACTGAAGTGCAACTTAAATTAGTAAAAATATTTAAAATGAAATACTTGCCAAAGTTTAAATTGTGTAATGTAGTATACTCTGTTTCACAGGATGTGGACTAAATCTGGCATGTAATCAACATTTGTTTTTTTGTGCTCAATCTCATTTAAGTTTTTGTGATCAAGTATGTCCACTGCCTACTACAGCTGAGCAAATTGTTTTGTCCGAAGGTAAAATTTGTAAGGATGTCTTAAATTAGAAACCACTGAATAATTTAATAAATCAGGTCTGATTCTGACAATAAAACGTCCATATCAATCTCTGTAAACTAAATGAGATTTAGACAATCACAATGCAATAGTCACCATCCCATGACCATAACCTTATTAAAGTGGCAAACAGCCAGTTTCATACTCATTTTCCTAGTTGTATGTAAGTAGAAACATCCCTTTGTGTTTCTTAAGGGAATCTTGATTACTGTCCAGCTCTGTCTATTAAACAGTTTCTTTCACATAAACATTGCTCAGTCTATATACTATGAAGATCTGGTAGGGCTGTTTTTAAGCTTGTTGAATCAGGGTCCTGGCACTCTGATTGCTGGATAGTGCCAGCTAGGCACCAATCAGAGTGCTGGATTCCCACTAGACAACTTCCAGTACAATGATTGGTGAATAGCCAGCCATTCACAGCAGCCATTCACCAGAGTGTCACATACCCACTAGATGGTCCCTACACTCTGAATGTTGCCTTGTACTATCCACCAATAAGTTGTGGAAGCCATCTAGGAGGAATGACAGCTTCCAGGCACTAAATCTCTAGTGCATAGAGAGACCATTGGGGTCCTCGAGATGGGTAAGTAAACTGTAGGGGTGGCCACCAGAGATAGAGTCTGAGTTGTATCAACAATTTGGACTCTACATTGTAAAACCACCATTGATTTGAGGTCTGCATTGTATAGTAACCAGAGATTTGGGGTGCTGCATTGTAAAGCCAGAAGAGATTTGGAGGTCTGTATTGTAAGACCACTAGAGATATTCAGAGCTCAGCATTGTAAAGTAACCAGAAATTACCAGAGATTTGAAGGTCTGTATTATAAGCCCACTAAAAATGTGGAGGTCTGCACTAAATATACCAGAGGTCAGGGGTCTGATTTATATATTGCATGTATGGACAACTTAATAGATCATTGTCATAGGGCCATACTGTGTTTATTTTTTGCTACAATTAGTGAATCAATTTGTGGGTTGTACAAGTTATGCCACTGTCAAACAGCAGCATATGGAGTGCATCATTCTTTGTAGAAATTCTGCACTGGAATTTGGTAACTTGTAGTGGATAATGTTTTATGTGTAATTTGTATGATACAAATAGATAGAGATTTTTTTTTTAGGTAGCTTAAATTTACCTTGCAGTTCACTCAGACTTGCAAGCATCCATTTTCAATTGTGGTTACAGAATATAGAAATATAGTTTATCCTTATACAAGTAGAAAATGGTCTCGCCTATTACCTCCAGTCTGTGTTTATAGATTATTGGAATATACTTTATTCGTATAGCATTTGCCTGTATCATAAATGCTACAGTAGTTGTTTTATTTTAATATATTTTATTCTAATTGTACCAGAAAATCATCATTTATTGCATTAGGTGTGGTTGAAAATACTGTGGGTAGTAAAGGGGTATATGCTCAATAAGAATAGCTACTGTGTACATTTGGGTTGACCTGCTTGTCTGATGATGAATTAAAGCATTAAAGCATTTTTTAGTGCTGAATGAAATGTATGGCATATGTAGCACATACTATTTATGCAATTGCAACATGATTTTATCAAGGCAAATTGTGATTCAGTGCAACTACTATTTGTGAAGTTTAGAAACTATGTTTTCAAGAGGACTAAACCAATCCAAACTAGGGATGAGCGGGCTCGGATATCTGAAATCCGAGCCCACCCGAACCTTGCCGATCTGAGCCGAATCCGAGACAGATCCGGGTATTCCCGCCAATTGCAAAACTGAAAGCGAGGCTCCGAGTCATAATCCCGTTGTCGGATCTCGCGATACTCGGATTCTATAAATTCCCCGCTGGCCGCCGCCATCTTCACTCAGGCATTGATCAGGGTAGAGGGAGGTTGTGTTAGGTGGTCCTCTGCCCTGCTATATTCTGTGCTGTGCTGTGTTGTGCTGTGCTCAGTCCAGTGGTGCTGTGTCCTGTGCTCTGTCCTTCTGAGTTCAGTGGTGCTGCTGGGTCCTGTGCTGTGTCCTGTTCAGTCCAGTGGTGCTGTGTCCTGTGCTCTGTCCTTCTGAGTTCAGTGGTGCTGCTGGGTCCTGTGCTGTGTCCTGTTCAGTCCAGTGGTGCTGTGTCCTGTGCTCTGTCCTTCTAAGGGCATTGTTATTTCCCCATTATTCCCAAGTTATAAAAAATTTAAAAAAAAGTTATAAAGAAAATAAAAAAAAGAAATTATAAAAAAAAGAAATAAAAAAAAAATATCCAAAAACAATCCTGCAGTATAAGTCCATTGGTACTGCAATATTACAAAGTTCACTGATTCTGCAGTATAAGTCCACCAGTGGTACTGCAATTTGACAAAGTTCACTGATTCTGCAGTATAAGTCCAGTGGTACTCTCCTGTGCCGCATATAATTTTTAAAGGCTTTGCCGAGTGTGTGTGGCTTAGGGGTACGCTCTCTTGTGCTACATATAATGGAAAACAAAAATTTGGAGGATAAAGCTGCGAGGAAAAAGCTCAGTTTTCCTAAAAGACCCGCTGGCGGGGATGCTGATAACATCTGGTCCGGACTGAAGGACCTGCCAATCAATGCAGACATGTCTACTGTTGCTGCATTGGATGCTGTCACAATAGAAAAAATGGTGGAGGATTATTTTGCTGACACCATCCAAATAGACATGTCAGACAGTCCATATTGTTACTGGCAGGAAAAAAAGGCAGTTTGGAAGCCCCTGTACAAACTGGCTCTATTTTACCTGAGTTGTCCCCCCTCCAGTTTTTAGTGCAGCGGGGAACCTGGTCAGTGAGCGGCGAAGGAGGTTGCTTCCTCACAACGTTGAAAAAATGATGTTTATAAAAATGAATAATCAATTCCTCAATGAAGTACAGCACTGCCCTCCAGATAGTACAGAGGGACCTGTGGTTGTGGAGTCCAGCGGGGACGAATTGATAATGTGTGAGGAGGAGGAAGTACACACTGTAGGGGGAGAGGAATCAGAGGTTGAGGATGAGGACGACATCTTGCCTCAGTAGAGCCTGTTTTGGACTAAAAACAATATTGTGAGGTGTGAGGTGTTTAGAATAGACTGGGAATTAGTGGAAATGATTGTTATTGAATGTTATTGAGGTTAATAATAGCGTAGGAGTGAAAATAAACCAAAAAACTTGATTTTAACACTTTTTATGTTTTTTTCAAAATAAATCCAAATCCAAAACCTTTATATCCGAACCAAAACCTTTCGTCAGGTGTTTTGCGAAACAAATCCAAACCGAAAACCTCAAGGAAATCCGAATCCAAAACACAAAACACGAGACACCAAAAGTGGCCGGTGCACATCCCTAATTCAAACATGGCACTAGTATTAGAGATATTATTATTTCATGGTGTCAGAATATGTATAGGTATACTATTTATTGTCCATATAAGAAGTTTTTTAGAGCATCATGTCTAAAATCTATTAAAGTTTACCATTTTTATTCCCACACAACTTCTGGCATTCCCTTTCTCATTAAATTGTTTAGCAGAGCTCCTTATAGTAGCTAAAGGAACTTTGGTGATCATATATGTCTCTACAACAAAATGAGAAAAATAGTTAACTTTCTTTCCTTTCTATATTTTAAAAAATTCTGGATAATAAGTAAACTGATACTCATATCTGTAAACCAGTTGAAGCACTTGTTATTAAATATGTCAATTTGATTACTCAAACTATTCAAGCCAGTTCAAAATTCAATCAAAGCAGCCTGCTTCGACCAACTCAAAATTTTGGGAGAATCAATCTCCAAAATATTGAAATCTGTTTTTGGTTAGACCACTGTCAAAGGTATTTTTGGATGAAACCAAAATATTAGCATGAAATATATTTACATTGTTGTATTTTATTTGATGTGGTATTTTTTTATGTCAATTGTAGTGTCTGGATACTGGATAGACGTGGGGAGCAGTGTAAGAGTTAATTCTAAGAACAGATATTGCCAATTAACTCCTGGTGAACAAAGGCATTCTTCACTCTCCCATCGCAATCTTGGGAGCCCAATAGACTATGAAACGTCTTTATATTACTTCAGCAAATTGTAACATGACATTTGAATTGTAATACAACCTACTTTTCTTCCTCTGTTAAAAAGATCTGCTTTGTCTCCAGAAGGCAGAGTTTCACATTTGAAACTTAATGATAATATTATCATCACAGTGCACGCTTTTTATTTTGCTAATAAACCTTTTTATTCTATTTCTAAACGTTTTTCATATAGAAATTGAATTATTGCTTTATCACCACCATGCTGTTAACTTGAACTTGAAATTCCAGTTTGAGTGTGCCTCTGCAGCACACTTTAAAAAGACATTGATGTAAACTATAAAATGAATGGTTTCAACCAAGTTCCAGCTTGTTTGAGTTTAAATTGCTACATTTGATTTTTTTATTTTTTTATTTTTTATTTGAACAGTGAACATTGTTCAAATTCAAATTTGTTGTTTGCATGGCAAAATCTTATAAATAATACACAATCTAGCCATTTAAGATGAAACAAGCTTACACATGTTCAAATTGGTACTAACAAGCTGAAAAATGTATTGCAAATTTTCAAACTTTAGAATTGGTTCAACAAACTGGTTTAAGAACCGCTTTAAAATGTTGAGCATTTCTGGATTTGTCCAGTAAGAATGCTGATAAATCACATTGCAAGCATGGCCTCTTTCTTATTTTTAAATGTTGAAATATAGCAACACTGGAGGGCACGAGACAGTGTGAGGGGAGATGTTAGAAAGTTAGGAAATAGCATTGATACTATCTTTTTGCAGAGAATTGTCCTTCATCATGACCCAACACTGCATATTGTCTTGTATGTATTTTGAGATCAGCTGAATTTAATAGATTGATCCTCAAAAAAGTAGCTTTATATTAACAAACTGTCTTTATTGCCAGGCTACTTTATTAAATAGAGTGAATTTATTTCTAGTACTGTTGCAGGTAAATCATGTACAACATGATTACATATGGTTTAGTCAAAATAGTTTGCAAATGGTCCTAATGGTCCATCAGCATATATAGATAAATTACTAAATTCAAATATATTTAATTTTATATGTTTTTTTCAATAATGTATGATAAAGATATGTTTGAAAAATATGGTAGGTTTGCACATAAAGGTAAAAATAGACATTTCCAATATTTCTTTATATCAATCATGCCAGTTGGACACATTTTGGCTTGGGGCTTATTGACCAATCCCTTGGTAAGCTAAATTGGCGAAGCCTGCATGGTGGTTTAGGAACAGTTCATATCATTGTTGATTAGCTCATTTTTTAATTATAAGTTCAAACCTTCACTTACATTCATCAGTTTTCCTTTAAACACTTTCTCTTTAGTGAATTTGGAAGTTAGTGACACCAATTCTTGGTACATGATTGGTAAGTAGATTTCCTTTTCTTTTGTCTTGAAGTAATTAGTTTATGTATTTGCAACTGTGCAAGCCACATGGATATATCTATTTGTAGAGTTGCCTACAAAGAACATTATATAATTACAAGTTAACCTGTGCATGATACTCATGCATTCTAGTCAAATCAAGCTACTTAAGGTGTTAAAAAGGTTCTTGTCATGCATTTGGGGCTAGGCCAGGCCTCCTCAGGGGAAGAGCGTTACTTCCCGATGCAAGCGCCTTTTTTTAACGTGGTTTTGTCCACATGTCACCACCTCATCATTTTTCTCCATCACCTCATCCTTCATCTTTATCGCCACATCTATCCAGATGTCTATCCAGACACAGGGATCTCTCTCAGCGGTCCTGAGTATCACACTCCTCTCGCTCTGTCACCCCCGGCAACCACCAACCACTCCCAACTGTCACTTCTCCTTCAAGAAATATATATATATTTTATTAAAATCTTTATAAACACTTTAAACAATTAACAAATTAAATTTACAAATTAAAAACATCTTAGTATACCAAGTTTCAGCCCTTTCTGAGTTTTTTTTTTACACACACACTAAGAATTTAGTAGGTCAGTGTATAACTCCGCCCAGCAGGTGGCGCTGCAGCTTGTTTTTTTTTCCACACACACACAGATGAACACACGCCACTAGACTTTTATATTATAGATATATAATATTATCTGAAAAAGTAGCAAGTATTGAGGCTTACAAAATGTGTACTTTCTCCAAAGCTCTCTGAGACTATATAATAGTGATGCTTTGGAAAGTATATTTACCACATTATCATTAGTTCTTTTTATATGCGGTTGTTTGTACTGTAGGTAGATACAGCATACTGTAATTGATATAGCTTTATTCACCATATTCAAAACAGATAAAACATAAACAGAAATTCCTAACCTGTCTGGCTTCTTACTAATGCACCGGAACACCCTTTCTCAAGTGAGGGACCTTGTGTCATACACAATTACAAAATACAGGACTTACTGGTCACCGTTTGCAGTGTCCCTCAGAAGGCATCCAACCTCCACCCCAGGTCTGAGAAAGCGAGTAAACTGCATAGTAGCTTTTATCAGCACCTTGCAGGTGCAACTCCTGATTACCAGCAGTTATTGGCTGGTTAGAAAAACCAAAATGAGCCTTATAATTGGTGCACGCCCTCTTCTCTCCATTTATACCCCATGGACCCTTACCAGCCTTTCCTATAACTGAAGACACTTTGGGAAGTTTTTCGGCAGTAACAAAGATTACAAAAGCCTCAACATACTTGTAAACGACGGTGTTTCAGGAAATATTTATTTTTATTACTGTAGACTTGCAAATGAGTAAAAGCTCATTATAGAGGGCTCAAAATCCCAGGCATGTTGTAAGAAAGCACATAAGTATTAACATAGTACAAAAGTAGATGGAAGAAAGCAGAATAGAAAATGTTTTTCGTCATTGGTAAATAACTCTAATGGTGTCATTTTTTAAAATTACTTCATGGTATGTTACATTTTCATTCTTGGATTTAAGAGCAATGGTGTGAGCTGGGTCAAAACTTTGTGTTTACTGCAGTTGTTTGTAGAAGGATACAAAATGCTGAGGTTGCTATAGGGATTGAAAAGCTGTTCAAAGAACTGAATCATCTAAGGCCAAGGACTGTTAATCCACAAATATTTTAATCTTATTTATGTAGGACAAGTAGCTGCAAAACTGCAGAGGTGCTGAGGAAACCAAGCAAACACATATACAAACAAATATACAACAGTATCTGTGAAATTTGTATTATATTCAATTATCACTTTATATTTACAAAACTGGATTTAAATCTTACAATAATTCAGCAGGACCGGGCTACATTTTACACGTTAGTGCTCTCAGTTAATAGTTTCTCTGCTATGTATATATCAATTATGCCTCTGTTAGCACTTGGTGCCATGGCTATACTTCTTTACTACTTACGTTAACTTGACTTATACTTTGCTGCCCCTATTTGGCAAATAACACATGTGCAGATTTTTTGCTGAAAGAAAGCCCAGGGATGTTAGAGCTAACAAGAAGCAAGTTTCCAAACTGTTTATTGGATGCATTTTTGGCAGAAGTTTGCTAAATACAGCAATATACTATAAATGTGCTCTCTAGTTCGAAAGAGTAAAAAGCTTTCATTTCCCATGATGCCAAATAATGTTACACATAAATTAGTACACTCCAACCCATTGCCTAAGCATTTTATTGCCTAAATAAATTGCAAAACTTTTTGACTATAAACATATAATGAACAATGGAAATATGAGAAAATCAGTTCCAAAGGTCTACAAAATTTGTCAGTGTAAAGGTCACCTATTATTATCCATTCAAGTCCAGTCTTTGGACATAGGGTACAAGCTGTTGTACTGTTGGGGAATCCTGTATACTCTTAACATGACTATGCAGAGTAGAAGTGGCATCTGAATCTGAGCAACATCATTTAATGGAGGGATGTGATTAGAAATGGTCTTCAAGCGGAGATGATGATGGGTTGCATCTAATGTAGGAGTCTTATTCCTTCTGTTAGGCAACTAGCCAACTCTATAAGTTTAGGAAGGGGTAGTTTAAGGCTGCTATCTGTAGTATTTACTGTGTATACATGTGCTCTTCCCTCCATTGTATCTTTAATCTTGCATACGTATTGAGTGTGTATAGAATGTGTATGGAGAAAGGTTCTCCTTTATATTATATAGCTCAAAGAACTCTGACTTGGCTAATAATTCATTATTTTGGTTCACAGAGTCTATGTAAGGCAGACTTACCCCATCTTGGATAAGTTAAAGTTGTAATATCTTTCGAAACCCTTAGATGGTGCTGGTATACATGTTTAACGTAAAGATTGACAAAGTTAGAAAGGACTTTCAGAAGTGTTCTTTAACAGGAAACCTGCATATGATTGGTCAAAAATAAGATACTACATTCTGCAGATATCTGTAATGAGGGTGTGGTGCTTCAATGTTATTTTCTTACCTTGGTATAAATAACATATATGCTGTAACATATGTTATATTTATACCTGCCTTTCCCACTTGTTGCCTGTGTTATATGCATTATCTGTGAAAGATTGCAATAAAACAAAGGTACTGGATTATGTTGAATTTTAGGCAAGGAATAAACCCTGGAATTTTCAGTGATGGATACTGAAAATAAAACTTAGAGAAAGTTCAATCTGATGCAAGAAACCAGCTTATTAAAAAGAGGTTCTAAAGAGAGAGATATAAATCATCTCTTAAAGATCAGCTGTAGACCTACACCTATGGACTTTTCTGATATTTTGCCTTAGGAAAGGCTAAGGTGACTAAAAGGGGGAATTCAATTGGCCGCATTAATCGTGAGAGCAACAGAGGCGGTACACTATTATGATATCTGCCTGCGGGTCTCAGAGCTGTAAGCAAAAATCAGCGCTGAAATTACCTTTTTACCATACTAACGGTAATATTGCGCAGTTACCATAGTAACTGTAATAGTGCGCGGGCCCTGTTACTCTCACAAGTAACGCGGTCAATTGAATTTCCCACAAGAGACAATTTGTTGGCTCCTGGTCAGTGCAAGGGGTTCCTGCTGAGAACTACTGGCCATGTCTCTGAGTACTAGGGAAGTGATCACCACTAGTTAACGCTCAGCAATCTCTAGAGAATGGATGTTCGCACCAAGGTCCGGTAATGTATTTATATACCCTTATCTGATCTGTTGTATGGCAAGAGTTGTGTGTAGAAATTAGAAGAGAGAAAAGTCAGACACGGACCGACTATCAGTCCCTACACGGCGTGGTATAATGTATGAAATAATTTCATATCATCTGGTGAGACACCTGAAAAACACTGAAAGAAAAAGATAAGAAATCTTTGGTGCGGCATTGCTTTAATTTTTGATGATTATATCCATAGAAGCAGATTGGGACACGAGATGGCTTTGATTAAAATAGATTCTAACCTTGTGCAATGTTTTTATGAAGTGCAGAGACATTTGCAAATATGTCATGAATGTGTTAAAGAAACAGAAAACCTGAGAGGTGGGTTTGACCACGACGCATAAAAGAAAATGATGCTGCGAGAAAAGATGACACTGCATATAAGAACTATGCACATGCAGAAAGTACTATCTTGTGACCAACAATTCTATCTCCATCCTTCCAGATGATAATACCGATTACATACCAACTGCAACCAACCCAAGGAAATCCAGAGAGTTAGTGAAAATTGCAAAATTTACAGTTCAAAGGGAGATTCAGTTGGTTAAATTACAATAGTCAATAGTTTTCACTGGAGATAGAGGATTTTTCTTCTTCTGTATGTTTAAACATTTAAGGGAAAGATAGAGTTGACACATGTTTTGATGTTATTATTTTTAAATGTTTGTCTGAGAAAGTTATTTCATCCCTGTTAATATTGGGGATACAAAACTAGAAAAATAGAGAATAATAAAGACTTGAGAGTTTTAAACTGCAGTTTGTTTAAGAAAATAATGATGAGCACTGCAGCCATGCACACCCTTAAATCCCCCTTCTAAATGAGACAAACACCATGGGCCTGATTCATTAAGGAACTTAAATTAAGAACTTTCTTATTTCAGTCTCCTGGAGAAAACCATGTTACAATGCAGGGGGTGAAAATAATTTTTCTGTTTTGCACATAAGTTAAATACTGACTGTTTTTTCATGTAGCACACAAATACTTGATAGCTTATTTGTACACTGAAATTTAAAGTTGATATTTGTGTGCTACATGAAAACACAGTCAGTATTTAACTTATGTGCAAAACAGAAAAATAATTTTCACCCCTTGCATTGTAACATGGTTTTGTCCAGGAGACTTAAATAAGAAACTTCTTTAATGAATCAGGCCCCATGTCTTCAACAGAACAAAGAGACTCAGCCACAAATTTACCAAGAAGTGACATCATTATTAAAGAACATAATGAGACGTTTTAAATACCATCTTCTCTCTACACCTCTGTCAGTTGTTACACCAGAAGAACAGATTAAAAGAGAGAAAATTAATATTATGTAATGGGTGCATCCCTGGTTGTCCTTGCTTTTCTTCCCCAGGACAAGGAGAATTGACAATATTTGAGAAGCAAAGTCGAAGGTGGTAAATGGGAAAACACGCTTGTAGATACCTCTCCAGTCATGTTCTAACCATGACCTGTCTAGGTCCTAATGCTGAAACTTTGATCACAAGTGGTCAAGACTTGCCTTGTGAGTGTCATTTTAGACCCTGGGGGTACATTGGGTTAAACATACCTCCAGAGTTGGTGAGTGGGTTGTGAGTGCCCACGGCGCTTCCCCTCATTGTCATCTTCCCACCCCTTGCTTCTTAGTGAGTGTGGAGTGGGGGTGGGTGGCATTTTCTATTTCTGGGAGTGTGGCACAGGGCTGCCGATTGACCGTCCCCAGTTCACTACAAACATGGGTAAAGACGAAACACTGAAACTTGTGCATTTTTACTATTTTCATAGGTTGACCTTTGAGATGTACCTTTACTATGAATAGTTTAAGACAAGATCTACAGATGCCAATTTTTCTGCAAAACTTTAGAACTTGTGCATGTGACTGAATATTCTGTCTTCTCTGTCTCCTTCTCCCTGTTGTACTTTGGGACCAGAGTAAAAGCATTTGAAGAACTGGACTTGAAGGTGTCTGGGTTTATCGGTCACGTGTGTCTTACTATCACACTATGCACATATCACAGCTACTGCACAGTTTCTAGTGAGATGATTTGTAGTATTACAATATCTGAAACAGATTCCAAAGTCTTTGAACATACTCTTTCACTGTTCTAGAGATTACTTTATGAGGTCACTTGAGGGGATGTTGTTTTCTATGCAAAGGATATTATATATCTAGGGCCTCTCTCTTCTTACTCATGGAAATGGAATGAATTGAAAGTGTGGACAGATAGAATTTATCTCTGCCTCGTGCACAGAGATAGGTATTTTGAGGTTAGCATACCTTGAAGTTGCATTATTATACTTCTTGGATAGATTCAGTAGAAGTAAGAGCGCACAATATGTATAAATCAAAAATTTAGTAATTTAGTATCTGGATGATTGGCAAGAGTAAAATCAAATAAATGCAAAATAAAATTGCTGGTAATGGGTAAAATAATAATGAAATAATAAAATAATAACAAATAACAAAGTAATAAGCAATTTACACAATGTTTTAGCTCTCTTAGTGAACAGTGGCATTTGGAGCCGCAGTGGCATTTGGAGCCGCAGGGACTGGGATCGTAATGCAGGAACGAGCTGTTAACTCTTACTCTATTTAGCCCTAGGGGATGTGTCCCAAGTTGGTAATGCTGATGTCAGTCCTGTGATTCTCTAGGTGACACATGAGACGTATTTGGCAATCTTAGTTGCATGTGAAGTTTGGGCCACAGAATGTTGGTGGCCTGTGTGGATCAAGATTGTTTATTGTTTTGTTTCGCCCATATACATACTTTGTCAAGGACAATTACAGGGTGTAGATGAGGCTTTAAATAGTATGCCTCTTATTTCAATTGGATGGGCAGTGCATACTTACAACCTCGTTACACTGGTTACAACCAGTGAGTTAAAAACTGATCAGTAAAAGTAATCAGAGAATCTATGTACCAGTAAAATAATATAATGGTAAAAATAAGAACAATGCTGTTAAAAATCAGAATAAGGATAAAATAAAAAACAGAAACCGAAACAAACACAAAAATGAATAGAAAAAAAATAAAATAAATGTAAATAAAAAAATAAATATAAATATAAAATAAATAATAATTGAATGAAAAGGGGAAAGTTTTTAAAAATATGGATGCTCAAGGGTACTATCTAAATGGTTTAGAAAGAGCCAGGATCGAAGTCTACATTTAATAAATATGGTGTAGGGTCTTCATTTCATATACCCATCTTGTTTCATTGTGGGAAATATTTTCTAAATATTTACCACGTCTCCAAAAAATTTTCACATAATGGATACCCATAAATTTTAGATCTTTAGGGTTGTAGTTGTGCCTAAAAATAAAATGGTTGAAAGAGAGGGGGCACCAGAAAATGTGGAGAGAGAAAGGGGCCTGAAGAAAATGGGGAGAGAGGGGCTACAGAAAATGAGGGAAGGAGAAGGGTTACATTCAGAAATCCCCACAAGTTACAACCATTTATTTTATTAGTATTTGACCACTATTTGGCTCTTCCCTGTTGCTATCTATTAGTATAATTAATTGAATTCTACAAAATACAGTAACACATAAACAAATGCAATCTAAATGATATACATACAGCATTAAGCTTTTTATTTATTAAAATGTTGAGGCAAGAGGTCATACTGTTTAGCAGGGGGCATGTTTGAGAAAAGCTGGTGGGCAGGGGGACGTGTAAAAAAAATCTAGCTAGGGCCCCTGAGGCAGAAGTGCATATGAAAGAAAAGTTAGTGCATACATACCAACTTTAGAAAGTTGGTTTCCGGGAGAGATGGGCGTAATGGGGGGCGGGGCTCCAAAATGCGCGTCATTTTGGACCCGCCCCCGTGACGTAATGACGCAAACGCGTCATTTGACAGTGGGGGGCGGGGCCAAATGCCGCAATTCACCGGGAATAGCGCCATTTGGGACCTAATTCTGCCCACTTCACTAGGAAGTGGGTAGATCCGGGAGTCCGTGAGACTCTCGCAAAATGCGGGAGTCTCCCGGACATTCCGGGAGAGTTGGCAAGTATGAGTTAGTGGGCAGGGGGAATGTGAGAAAAGCTGGTGGAATGGAAGTGCATATGTGAAAAGAGCTGATGGAATATGTTAGAAGAGCTGATGGGCAGTGGGGGACATGTCAGTGTGTAACAGGTGAGTGATTTTTTTTTGTTTTGATCTGAAATCTAACATTTGGAGCCTCCCCTCTTTATATCCTGCTTTTGCTCCTGGGCATCACTGAAGCCTGGACAGCATTCTGCATCAGACATTAGTACATCTGGACATTATTGCATCTGGACTGCAGCCTTACCAGCCAGTCAAGAGGAGGTAAGAGTTACTATTATTATTTTACAAATGTCAAGTGTGTGAGGGGCTATGAAGTGAGAATTGGGGGGGACAAGGGGCAATAGGCTGAAGTTTTGCATAGGGTACCGAGAAACCCTGCACCTAAAAGTACATTCCAGCATATAAATGACTCCTTTTGTATTGTAGTTAATGGCCTGTCATATAGTAAATTCTCGTGCATTAGAATTAGTCTTAAATTTGGTGATGGGTATTGTGGATTGTTTTTGCATCCTTTGCAATTTAGGCAATAGTGAACACCTTGTGTTATTTCAGTGTTTGTCTTGTTGTGGATAGCTTGTCTGGTCTTTGTGGAGCTGCCTAAGTCAAAGCTCTGATCATTGTTTGCTTTAGCTAAACCAATGAATCTTAAAAAGAAGAGAGGGAATACAATTACATTTTTCTCTTTATAGTCTGAGCCTTGGAAGATTCATTTCTCTTCTAAGCTATTTGGAAGTTTCTCCACAATGTGGTTCACCTTTACCAGGCCTGAATACTCATAGCGTGCAGCTTGACTTAACAGTCACCAGACAAGCCTAGGACCATAACTCTATATTGCAACACATACTGAGCTAAAGCAGACAAAATCATATGCAGAGCTACAGAACTATCAACTGCCTCGAATATCAAAATGCAGAACAGTAACATGCAGAAAACTAGCAAAAGAGTAATATGCAGAAAAATATCAATATACAGAAAAATATTTCTTTTGTGAATGCAGAACAGATTTCCACTATAGAATCATTGTACAAATTTTTTATTTTTTTTTAAATCCAGTATTTTTATTGAAATTTTTTAAGATATAAGCATACCAAACAACAAAAAGAAAAGAAATACAATCACATACATATCAGAATTAAATGACGGAATTTACAAGATTACAATAAAGCATAATAATAATAAATGTGCTATATTCATTCAGGATCATACATCGTAAATGCTTATACATAAGTATGTTACACATGCAGGGTTTATTACATGGACTCAGATACTTATTATAAGAACTGCGGTAGCCATACATTTAAGTAAATAGAGCATCTGTACTAGATGACACAGGATAGAATGGAGACTCTAACCATCTGTACCATATATTCTCAAAATTCTTCAGAGCCTGTCTGCTAGTATAAACAAATCTCTCGTGCCTTATGGTGGTATTAACCAGTGCCTTCCAATTTTTAACCGTGGGACTCGTCGGGGCCAACCACAGCCTCGCTATACAGACCTTAGCCAACATCAATAACTGTGAAATGTACATTTTTGTCAAATTATTTTTTAGATAATATTTTTATTTACTATACTGTATACACTGTATCCGCCTCTCCTGATGGCTCCTCCTTCTTCCCTCCCAATGGTAAATTAAACTATTCATGGATGCCCTATTAGTAAAGATTTGCGGGGCTAAAATTTTCCTCATACATACCTCCAACCGCCATCAATTTCTAATGTGCAGAGATGCACTGGAATACGTCTTTATGGGGTGACACATGTTCCTAGGTGAATGTCTAGGGCATTGTACAACATGATGTGCTAAGTGCACACTTCTAGCTGCACACTGCTCATAAAAGCTAGGTATATATGTTTTAGGTAGGTTTAGCCTGTCTGAGTTGTTGTTACTGACTTTGCTAGTGCAGAGGAGGTCACGTGACACCAAAGTCAGCTGCCCCCATTCTGTCTCATTCTCTGCTTATTAAGCAGAGAGCAAGATCAGGAGCAGCCAGCTGGGGGGGCCACAGGTGAAGGCTTGACACACCACCTGTTGCCCACCACTGGTTTAGAGAATCTGACTTTATTATTTACATAATCACTGTACTGATGTGGGTTTCAGGCTATTTACAGTGTACGCATGGTGACATAGGACCATTATACCATGTGTACCCTGTCATGGCTATAAGAGACGCCACTGACTCAAGGAAGGAGGTTTTCTAAAAGGCCATTGAAAACCTTTCAATGCTAGATTTCTGCTAAGAATTGTATGGAAGCTTCCATAGCGGTCATCTACATGGTCCAGCAACCTGTAATCCAAGGATTGAGCAAAGTGAATATGAATATGCTGCGCTCTATTTGACTTATAATTAGGCATGATCAACAAGAAGGACAATGCTGGAAAACATAAAGGTTTGGAAATGACTCTAGAATTGACAGATGAGCCAGAAAATGGATCTCCAGTGCCATGCATGCCCAGATCCCCTATAGTTCTATATCCCCTATATATATCTCTCTCTAACTACCGCCCTATTTCTCTCCTCCTTTTTGCTTCCAAACTACTTGATCGATTAGTGTACAAACACCTAACTCACTTTCTCTCCTCTCACTCCATTCTTGACTCTCTGCAATCAGGCTTCCGCCGCCAATATTCCACTGAAGCTGCTCTCACAAAAGTGATCAATGTTCTACTTACTGCAAAGTCTAAGGGTAATTTCTCCAGACTCATTCTCCTAGATTTCTCTGCTGCTTTTTACACTTTTGATCACCCTCTTCTAATACACACCCTTCACTCCATTGGCCTTTGTGACAAGTTATTTCCTGGTTCACTTCCTACCTATCGAACTGTTTTTTTAATGTTTCTACCTCTGGCACATGCTCCTTCCCATTCCCACTGCCTATTGGGGTCCCACAAGACTCTGTTCTTGGCCCTTTACTTTTTTCATTGTACACCTCTTCTTTTGGGGCACTAATTCGCTCATTCGGCCTCCAGTAGCACTTCTATGCTGATGACACTGAAATATATATCTCTTCCACTGACCTCTCCCCTTCTGTACTATCTTGTGTAACCGTCTTTTAGCTATCTCCACATGGATGTCCCAACGCTACCTAAAGTTCAACATGTCCAAAACAGAGCTTATTATCTTCCCTCCTGCCAGGATCATAATCTCCCCTCAATCTCCCTCACTGTCAATAACACCACAATTTCCTCAGTCTTCCAAGCCCACTGGATGGTGTCCAGTGGGCTTGGACTCTTAGGATGTCGATTCCACCTTAAAACCATTGCCAGAATGCGCTCTTTTCTTACTCAACATGCTACCAAAACTCTTGTGCATTCTCTCATCATCTCCCGTCTTGACAACTGCAAAATCCTACTATTCGGCATTCCTGACACCCATATATCCACACTCCTATCCATCCTAAATGCTGCTGCAAGACTGTATTTTCTCTCTCACTGCTCAACATCGGCTGCACCGCTTTGCAAATCCCTACACTGGCTCCCTGTGTCTTCTAGAATCCAATTAAAATTACTCACACTTACCTACAAAGCCCTCAACAACACCACCCCCTCATACATCTCAAATCTCATATCAAAATACTCTCCCTCCTGTCCCCTTAGATCTACCTCTGACCTGCGCTTTGTCTCATCTCTGGTAACCACCACTCATTCGTGCTGCTCCCCATTTATGGGATTCCCAACCACGCTCAATCAGGCTTTCCCACAGTCTTCAAATCATCATCATCATCATCATCATTTATTTATATAGCGCCACTAATTCCGCAGCGCTGTACAGAGAACTCATTCACATCAGTCCCTGCCCCATTGGAGCTTACAGTCTAAATTCCCTAATATATACACACACTCACACAAAGACAGACAGAGAGGGAGACAGACAGAGACTAGGGTCAATTTTTGATTGCAGCCAATTAACCTACCAGTATGTTTTTTGGAGTGTGGGAGGAAACCGGAGCACCCGGAGGAAACCCACGCAAACACAGGGAGAACATACAAACTCTACACAGATAAGGCCATGGTCGGGAATCGAACTCATGACCCCAGTGCTGTGAGGCAGATGTGCTAACCACTAGGCCACTGTGCTGCAAATCTTTAGATGTTCTCTAAAATCCCATCTCTTTTTTAAAACTTACCTTATCTTTGATGGTTCCAGTCACACTAATACACCCTGACAGCTGTCTCAATCTCCACTCTAAGCCACACTCACTCCTCTTGTTTCAGCTGTGCC
>NW_027447965.1:0-19703 GCF_038048845.1 Mixophyes fleayi | reverse complement strand
TCTGATGCAACTGGTCATCAAGATTGACCGCAGGTTTAAAGAAAGAAAGGCAGAGAGGGATACCTCTGTTTCCTCATGCTCTTTTCTTACTCCTCCTGCAGTACCATTTGAAGCCGCTGAGCCCATGCAACTAGGTGCTTATTGTCTCACGTCAGAAGAGACGTACATTAGGCTTTTGCCTATACTGTGGCAACAGGGGTCACCTCCTCTGAAGCTGTCTCAACAAATCAGATAAGTTGGGAAAAGAACAGGCCTAGAGAACGTGGAAGAGGTTCGTCTAGATCTGTAAATTATTTCTTCCAAAAATACGCTTCTGATTCCTGCGGAGATTTCCTTTGGTGCTAAATCTACCCCTGTCGCTGCCTTCTTAGACAGTGGCGCCGCTGTAAATTTTTTGGATCTGGACTTTGCCCGTTCCCTGGGAATTCCTACTGTTAAGCTCAAGTCACCCATCACTGTCTGTGATCTAGATGGTGGTCCTTTACCAGGCGGGAAAATATGTACACAGACACCTCTGTTGCAGCTCACCGTGGGGGCACTACATACTGAGAACCTGTCGTTTTTTCTTATTAACTGCCCTTCTGTTCTTGTAATCCTAGGGCACCCCTGGCTGCAACTCCATAGTCCTACCATCGATTGGAACAAGGGCGATGTCATTAACTGGAGTCCCTTCTGCTTCTCATCCTGCTTATCTCTGCCTGTTCAGCTGCTCCAGGTTCCGTTAGACCAGCTGCCTCTAGCATATCATGAATTTCGGGATGTACTCTCCAAACAGGCAGCTGACACCTTGCCTCCACATCGCAGTCACGACTGCGCTATCGACCTAGTTCCAGGCTTTAAGCTCCCAAAGGGATGATTATACTCTCTCTCTGTACCAGAAATGCAAGTCATGGAAGATTATATTAAGGAGAATCTTAAAAGAGGCTTTATCAGGCCTTCGAAATCTCCTATCGGAGCCGGATTCTTCTTTGTCTCCAAAAAAGATGGGACGCTTCGACCCTGCATAGACTACCGCGGGTTGAGTAAAATCACCATTAAAAATACGTACCCGCTCCCACTCATGTCAGTCCTCTTCGATCAGCTTAGAAGTGCATATAACCTTATTCGTATCAGAGATGGGGACGAATGGAAGACCGCGTTCAGCACTCATTCAGGTCACTATGAATATTTGGTCATGACTTTCGGTTTACTCAAGGCACCCGCTGTTTTCCAGGATTAATTATTAATGATGTTCTCAGGGAATTCCTAGGCCACTTTGTTGTGGTATACCTGGATGACATCTTGATCTTTTCCCCGTCCTTGGACCAACACAGCCTTCATTTGAAACAGGTCCTCCTCAAGCTTCGGCAGCATCAATTATTCGCCAAGCTAGAGAAGTGTGAATTTGAGGTACAGAAAGTCTCTTTTCCTCTGGTACATTATCTCTCCGGACGCAAGATCCTAGCAAGGTTCAAGCAATCTTGGAATGGGTGCGCCAACTAATCTGAAGGCCATACAGAGATTTTTGGGCTTCGCAAATTATTACCGGAGATTCATTCATTCCTTTTCAGATCTAGTCGCTCCTATTACTGCTTTAACCCGGAAAGGGGCTGACGCCACCAATTGGACCCCTGATGCCATAACCTCTTTTGAAGCCTTAAAGTCAGCTTTTGCCTCGGCTCCAGTCTTGAGACACCCCAATCCTGAATTACCTTTCGTCATTGAAGTAGACGCCTCTGATATAGGTGCGGCTGCTGTTCTGTCCCAGAAAGATCCTCGAGACCACAAATTACATCCGTGTGCCTACTTTTCACAGAAATTGTCTTCTGCTGAGATTAATTACGACGTGGGCAATCGTGAACTTTTAGCCATAAAATTGGCATTTGAGGAATGGCGACACTGGCTAGAAGGAGCAGTCCATGTCATCTCTGTACTCACGGATCACAAAAATCTACTATTTATTGAATCTGCTAAACGCTTAAATTCTAGGCAAGCACGATGGGCATTGTTTTTTACTTGCTTTAAGTTTGTGATCTTATACAGACCGGGGTCCAAGAATATTAAAGCGGACGTTCTCTTCCGAAGTTTAATTTCTTCTCACGCTCCGCCTGCTGTTCTGCTTCCTATCATTCCTCCAGCTTCTATCCATGCAGGGCTGACTCAGGATCTAGGGGCTGCTCTACGCCGGTTCCAGAGAATTGCTCCTCCCGAGACACCATTGGGCAAGTTGTTTGTGCCAATTCACCTCAGAAAGGCTGTGTTGTCTGAAGCCCATGAAAATAAAAGTGCTGGTCATCCAGGCATTTTCAAGACCACTGAAATTCTTCTGTGTTCTGTTTGGTGGCCCACCTTATCCTCTGAGAATTCGCCCTCTCCTGTAAGGATTGTGCCAGGAACAAGTCTGCCAGAAGTTGTCCATCGGGTCAACTCATGCCTTTGCCTGCTCCAACTAAGCCTTGGTCACATCTCTAAACGGATTTCATTGTGGATCTACCCTGCTCATCTGGTCATAGTACTATTTGGGTGGTAGTTGATCGGTTTAGCAAAATGGCCCACTTTATTCCATTGGCAGGACTACCTAATGGCCAGAACCTGGCATCATTGTTCATCCACCATGTCTTTCGTCTCCACGGGTTGCCGGAGAATATTGTATCGGACCGCGGGTCTCAATTCATTGCCCAATTTTGGAGATCCTTCTGCACCCACCTGGGCATCAACATCAGTCTATCATCTCCCTATCATCCACAGTCAAACAGTCAGACTGAAAGATTCAACCAGTCTCTGGAACAATTCTTTCGACTATACATTTCCAAATTTCATAGCAACTGGTCTTTGTTACTCCCGTGGGCTGAATTTGCTTACAATAATTCCTGTCATTTTTCCACCCGCATGTCTCCATTTTACTGTAATATTGGCTTTCATCCTCGGGCTAATTCCCTTTCCGAGATAAATTCATCTGGTACCTCTGGTATAAGTCCCACTGTCTCTTGTCTTAGAATTATTTGGAAGAAGGTCCATTCCGCTCTGCTTCAGGCCTCCTCTCGAGCAAACATTTTGCAGATCATCATCGCAGGAGATGTTCTTTTAAAGTAGGAGACGAAGTCTGGTTCTCCACCCGCAATATAAGGATCAAACAACCCTGCAAGAAATCGTGACCTAGGTTCATTGGACCCTTCTCTATTATTAAGAAAGTCAACCTGGTTGCTTTCAGGCTCAAGCTTCCACCTTCGTTAAGAATCCCTAATACATTCCACTGTTCCCTCTTGAAACCTGTTGTCTCGTCATCCAGATTTCAAACTCAAACCATCAAAACCTCAACCAGTCAAATTGCATGGTTCTCATGAATTTTTTGTGGAGAAGATTCTCGACTCCAACAGAGTACAGGGACAAACCCATTTTCTGGTCCATTGGAAGGGCTACGGCCCAGAAGAATGCTCTTGGGTCCCCCAGAGATGCCTGCACGCTGACAGACTCAAGGAATTCTTTAAATGGTTCCTGGGAAAACCTGGATGTCAGGGTTACTTGACCCCTCCTCAAGGGGGGGTACTGTTACGAGCCGCGGTGGTGCCCAGCCGCCGCGACTCACTGACCTGCGTCCTGGCCGTCGCTATAACGACTGGGACGTCACTTACGGGTCTCGTCCCGGCTGTTGCCTAGGCAACGGTCGGGATGCTGCAGTTGATTGTGCTGCGTTCCGGCATTAGGTACAGCCGGGCGCGCGCTACTCCCCAAGTGAATATTATTATGACAGCCCCAGTGGCGCACGCAGGGGAGGTTTCTGAGTCTCCAGAAACCCCCCCCCGCGCTAATTAAATGGCCACTATAGCGGCACTGTCCTATACAGCAGTCGTGTGCGCTGTCAAAGAAGCGTCCGCTTCTTTGACAGCGCCGCGGCTGCTGTATAGGACAGCGCTGCCTAAACGGAGCTGCTGCGCATGCGCAGTAGCTCTAGCGCGGGTTGGGTTTTTGTTTTGATTTTTTGGGTCGGGGGGGAAACCCCCCCGACAATCCTTCGTGCACCCCTGAGCCCCTAGGGCTGATTAGTTCCTTGCCACAATGGCCAGTGCCTGTTTATAAGGCAGGGTGGGCTTAGCCTCCCTGCCGGTTATAGTTCTGTTTTGCAGTCTTTAGCCTGCTCCTTAGCCACTGTTGCTGTGAACCTGTTTATTGGATTACCTGTATATGACTGTTACGAGCCGCGGCAGTGCCCAGCCGCCGCGACTCACTCACCCGCGTCCCGGCCGTCGCCATGGCGACCGGGACGTCATTTCCGGCCATAACCCGGCCGTTGCCGGGGCAACCAGCAGACGCTTCAGAGCTGCGTCCCGGCAATAGGAGGAAGCCGGGCGCAGCGATTCTACAGCCTGTGGGCTAATTAATAGGGGCAGATTATAGGAGGCAATTACAGGCATTAGCCTGCAACTGTGCAGGCCAGGGGCAAGCCCTGATTGGCTCTATTAGTGACTGCTCTATTAACCTGCAGGAGTGTGTTCAACCTGTGATTGGTTCAGCTGGGTATTTAAGGCAATGAGGTCTGCTGCCTCATTGCCGGTTATAGCTTCTGTGCTCCAGTCTGCTGACCTGCTTGTTCCAGTTCCTGTATCCTGTATCTACGTTTGACTTCCCGTGTATGACCCTTGGCTTCGTATTGGACTTCGCTTGTGTTTCCTGTGACCCTGATCCTTGGCTTGTTTACCCGTTCTGCTACTTTGCCTGTGACCTCTGACCTCAGCTTGTTCATCATTACTGTTACCTGCTGCCGGCCTTTGACCTCTGCGTGGACCTGACTCTTCTTGCCTGGGTTCTCCCCAGCCGGTACACACTTCACGACCCTCTGTCAGTCTGCAGCCCAGTCTGTCCCCACCATCAGGGTCTCCAGTGAACACCTGACTGGCAGAGTAGACTCCGGGTTGTGCTGTGCCGGCTGGAGGGGTTCCTAACATTATAACCGGCCCACTCACGGAGACAAGATTAGGATGGATGCAAGTGGATCCACACCGTCTCCGGCACAAACCCTAGCAGGCCATGTTGAGTCTTTGTATCAGATGATGCAGGGATTGGCTGAGCGTATGTCTGTTCAAGAAGAAGCCACAAAAGCTTCACAATCTCCTCCAGATCCCATCTGTGAGCCCAAAATGAATTTACCGGATCGGTTCTCCGGAAATAGAACCTTGTTTCGGAACTTCAGGGAGAGCTGCAAGCTCTATTTTCGGATGAGACCCCGCTCCTCCGGTTCAGAGCAGCAACGAGTTGGGATTATTATTTCCCTTCTACAGGGTGACCCCCAGTCTTGGGCGTTTTCTTTGCCACAGACCAGTCCGGCCATGCAGTCCGTAGACTCCTTCTTTGAGGCATTGGGTTTACTGTATGATGACCCGGATCGAGTGGCCTCCGCGGAAGCTCACCTACGGTCCTTGAAACAAGGCAGACGGTCGGCAGAAGAATACTGCGCGGAATTCCGTAGATGGTCACCTGACAGTGGATGGAACGACCCTGCCTTACGTAGTCAGTTCCGTGTCGGCCTATCTGAACAGATTAAAGATTCGCTAGTGCAATACCCGTCTCCTAGCTCTCTGGAGGATCTGATGCACCTCTCCATTAAAATTGACAGGAGATATAAAGAGCGGAAAACTGAAAAGGAAACGTCATCACCTCCATCCGCCTTCGTTCCTATCTCCCAGGATGGTGAGGAACCAATGCAATTGGGAGCATACCGTCTTTCCGCTGAGGAGAGAGACAGGAGACGGTCACAAGGCTTATGTTTATATTGTGGCGCAAGAGGCCACTTCTCCCGTTCTTGCCCAAACAAGTCGGGAAACGAGCATGCCTAAGGAACGAGGGGAGAGTTCACTTAGGTCTACAAATTGTCTCCCAGAAAAATGCACTATTGGTCCCTGCACAGCTCACGTTCAGTGCTCGTTCTACGAAACTATCAGCCTTCATTGACAGTGGAGCTGCTGGCAACTTCCTTGACATCGAGTTTGCCCGCTCTGCTGGGATTCCGCGGATTAAACTCCAATCTGCCATTACGGTATGTGGCTTAGATGGTAGTCCGTTGCCAGGAGGCAAGATTACTTGGGAGACCCCACCACTACAGTTGAACGTTGGCGCTCTCCATTCGGAATCCATAGTCTTACGCCTTATCGAATGTCCATCGGTTCCTTTAATTCTGGGCCACCCTTGGCTATCCTGCCATAACCCCGTCATGGATTGGGCAAAAGGAGAAATTGTCCAGTGGAGCCCCCATTGTACACAGTCTTGCTTGACACTACCTCTACGTATTATTCAGTCTATTCCGGAGCAGCTCCCTTCTCAGTATCATGGCTACTGGGATGTTTTCTCCAAAAAGGCTGCTGACACACTACCACCGCACCGCAATTTCGACTGTGCCATTGAGCTCATCCCGGGCTCTAAATTACCCAAGGGACGCTTGTATCCTCTCTCCGGTCCAGAGACCAAATCCATGCAGGAGTATATTGACGAAAACTTGGAGAAGGGCTTCATCAGGCCATCCAAGTCCCCAGTAGGAGCAGGGTGTTTCTTTGTACCCAAGAAGGACGGTGGACTCAGACCCTGTATCGACTATCGAGGGCTGAACCTTATTACGGTTAAGAACACCTACCCCCTTCCCCTCATCTCCGTTCTTTTTGATCAATTAAGAGGAGCCACTATCTTCACAAAAATTGATCTTCGTGGAGCCTATAATCTCATACGTATTAGAGCAGGTGATGAGTGGAAGACGGCGTTCAACACGCTCTCGGGCCATTACGAATACCTGGTCATGCCGTTTGGCCTGAGTAATGCTCCTGCCGTATTTCAGGATTTGATTAATGAGGTGTTACGTGAGTTCCTGGGACACTTTGTTGTTTACCTTGATGACATCCTCATATATTCAAAATCGTTGTCTGCGCACCAGGGTCATGTCAGACAAATCCTACAGAAATTACGGGAACATCACCTCTACGCGAAACTCGAGAAATGCGAGTTCGAGGTCCAGAAGGTATCCTTCCTCGGTTATCTAATCTCCTCAGAAGGTTTCTCCATGGACCCAACCAAGGTCCAAGCAATTCTGGATTGGATTCAACCGAATAACCTCAAGGCGGTCCAGAGATTCCTGGGATTCGCCAATTACTACAGGAGGTTTATTGGCGGCTTTGCTGATATCGTGGCTCCTATTGTCACCTTGACCCGCAAAGGAGGTGATCCAACTGTTTGGTCACAACAGGCAATAAATGCATTCAAAACCCTGAAGAAAGCTTTTGTGTCTGCTCAGGTTCTCAGACATCCGGATCCTAGGGTACCGTTTGTTCTTGAGGTAGATGCTTCTGACGTCGGTGCTGGGGCTGTCTTGTCACAAAAAGACCCCCAGACCCACCGCTTACATCCATGTGCCTTTTTTTCCCGTCAGTTCTCATCAGCGGAAACCAACTATGACGTGGGAAACCGAGAATTGCTGGCAATTAAATGGGCCTTTGAGGAATGGCGACACTGGTTGGAAGGCGCTGCACACCAGATCTCCGTTATAACGGATCATAAGAACTTACAGTATATACAGTCAGCCAAACGTCTGAACCCCCGACAGGCTCGGTGGTCGCTGTTCTTCACTCGGTTCAACTTTATTATCACCTATCGTCCTGGTTCCAAAAATATTCAAGCGGACGCCCTGTCTAGAAGTTTCCTGGCACATCATGCTCCGGTCACCTGCTCAGAGCCTATTGTTCCTGTGTCTATGATTCATGCCGGATTAACTCAAGATTTGAGCTGTACCTTACAAAGGTTCCAGAGGTTGGCTCCTGATAACACTCCGGCAGGATGTTTGTTTGTCCCAGTTCATCTAAGGAAGACAGTCCTTGCTGAGGCACACAACAGTCGGACTGCTGGGCATCCTGGAGTCTACAAAACACTGGAAATCCTTTCCCGTACTGTATGGTGGCCGTCTCTGTCTGCTGACGTCAAGAGTCACGTCCGGTCCTGTGAAGTTTGTGCCAGGAACAAAGTTCCCAGGACTCGCCCGGTAGGTCAGTTAGTTCCGTTGGCCGCCCCTGGTAAACCTTGGACACATCTGTCCATGGACTTTATAGTCGATCTGCCACCCTCTGCGGGACACAATACCATTTGGGTCGTGGTAGACCGGTTCAGCAAGATGGCACACTTCATTCCACTCACTAGGCTGCCTACTGCTCGAGATTTGGCAGTTTTGTTCATTCAACACATTTTCCGCCTCCATGGACTCCCTACAGACATCGTCTCCGATCGGGGTTCCCAGTTCATAGCGCAGTTCTGGAGATCATTCTGTACCCTCCTGGGAATCAAGGTCAGTTTATCATCTGCATACCACCCTCAGTCAAATGGGCAGACTGAAAGGGTTAACCAGTCCTTGGAGAAGTTCTTGCGATGCTACATATCGGAGTTCCATGACAACTGGTCCTCCTTGTTGCCCTGGGCAGAATTTGCCTGTAACAACTCCTGTCACTCATCCACGAAAACCTCTCCGTTCTTTTGCAATTATGGTTTCCACCCCAGATCTAACTCTTTGTATTCACTCCAGTCCGTTGGTATCCAGGAGATCCGTTCCACTGCCAGGGATCTCAGAGTTGTCTGGAAGAAAGTACATTCATCTTTAAAACAAGCCTCACTTGTTGCAAAAAAAAATTCGGACCGACACCGTACCCCCTGCTCCCTTAAGGTTGGCCAGAAAGTCTGGCTGTCTACAAAAAATATCAGGCTCAGACAACCTTGCAAGAAATTGGGCCCTAAGTTCATCGGGCCGTTTCTTATCATCAAGCAGGTGAACTCCGTCGCATTTAGGTTAAAAATTCCAGGCTCGTTAAGAATTCCAAACACCTTTCATTGTTCTCTATTGAAGCCAGTGCTTTATCCTGGTCAAGCCCAGTCTTCAAGTGTGCCTGGGAGAGGTTCCAGTGGGCCACAAAAATTCGTGATTCAAAAGGTCCTTGATTCTAAAAATGTTCAAGGACAGGTGCATTTCCTTATACAATGGAGGAATCGCGGATTAGAAGAGCGATCTTGGGTTCCGCGGAGACAACTCCATGCCCCAAAGAAACTGAAGGAGTTCTTCAAAAAATTCCCTAGGAAACCAGGATGTCGGGGTCCCTCGACCCCTCCTCAAGGGGGGGGTACTGTTACGAGCCGCGGCAGTGCCCAGCCGCCGCGACTCACTCACCCGCGTCCCGGCCGTCGCCATGGCGACCGGGACGTCATTTCCGGCCATAACCCGGCCGTTGCCGGGGCAACCAGCAGACGCTTCAGAGCTGCGTCCCGGCAATAGGAGGAAGCCGGGCGCAGCGATTCTACAGCCTGTGGGCTAATTAATAGGGGCAGATTATAGGAGGCAATTACAGGCATTAGCCTGCAACTGTGCAGGCCAGGGGCAAGCCCTGATTGGCTCTATTAGTGACTGCTCTATTAACCTGCAGGAGTGTGTTCAACCTGTGATTGGTTCAGCTGGGTATTTAAGGCAATGAGGTCTGCTGCCTCATTGCCGGTTATAGCTTCTGTGCTCCAGTCTGCTGACCTGCTTGTTCCAGTTCCTGTATCCTGTATCTACGTTTGACTTCCCGTGTATGACCCTTGGCTTCGTATTGGACTTCGCTTGTGTTTCCTGTGACCCTGATCCTTGGCTTGTTTACCCGTTCTGCTACTTTGCCTGTGACCTCTGACCTCAGCTTGTTCATCATTACTGTTACCTGCTGCCGGCCTTTGACCTCTGCGTGGACCTGACTCTTCTTGCCTGGGTTCTCCCCAGCCGGTACACACTTCACGACCCTCTGTCAGTCTGCAGCCCAGTCTGTCCCCACCATCAGGGGCTCCAGTGAACACCTGACTGGCAGAGTAGACTCCGGGTTGTGCTGTGCCGGCTGGAGGGGTTCCTAACAATGACCTATTGCCTGTCCCTGGATTCTGATCCTTTGCCTGTGACCTTGACCTATAGCCTGTCCCTGGATTCTGAACCTTTGCCTGTGACCGTGATGTATTGCTTACCCTTGGATTCTGAACCTTTCCCTGTGACCCTGACCCTACTGGTACCTGACGTCTCCTCTGGTGCTCCGTCCAGTCTGCAGATCGCTGGCCTGCCTCCATTCCGTATGTTACCTCGTGAACCTGTGTGCAGCCGTGTGAGTATAAACTTATACTACTTAGAGGTTAAGACCTGGGGGCATCTGAGTACCTGTGAGCATAACCAGTCTCTACGGGAAAGGCGGCTGCTAAAGTTGAAGACCTCGTCTACCTGTTCTATAAATTTATGCCGCACTGGTTGCCGTAACAGAAACCTTAGGTCTTGACATTCTTGTGGATGTTACTTTGGCATGTACCACCTACCTAACATTGTTACACCCCTTCATGGCAGCGGTATTCCATGATGGCAGTGGCATCTTTCAGCAGAATAATGTATCCTATCACACTGCAAAAATTGTGCAGGAATGGTTTGAGGAACATGATAAAATGTTGACTTGGCCTCCAAACTCCCCAGATTTCAATCCAATCGAGCATCTGTGGAATGTGCTTTAAAAACAAGTCAGACCCATGGATGCCCCACCTTGCAACTACAGGACTTAAAGGATCTGCTGCTATCATCTTGGTGCCAGATACCACAGGACAACTACAGAGGTCTTGTGGAGTACATGCCTTGATGAGCCAGAGCTGTTTTAGTAACACAAAGGGGACCTACACAATATTAGGCAGGTGGTTTTAATGTTGTGGCTAATCGGTGTAACATTAAAAGTCACTTTAATATTACAACATAATTAAACATTTGTGGTTGTGTGGTGCTGTATAAGGAGACATATTGTAGTTAAATGAAGAATTAGTAAGAGCAGTGGGTAGGGAAAACAGAGGCCACACAGAACAATAAGACAAGTTAGTTATTCATCATGGTTACTTAAAGTATACAGTATTTGCTTGTTACCAAAATGATGTTCATGAATCAGCTCTGTGACAAATTGATCAGTTTTTAATTAAGTAATTAATTATAATCAAATTGTTTACCAATGCTATTAAATATACCAAAATGAAAACTAAATACATGTATGCACGGTTTCCAAAACAGGTGCAGAGTGCGCAGAGGATGTGTCTGAAATCAACACAGTGCATTTGAATTTGAACTGTTCCCATCAATATATATATATATATATATATATATATATATATATATATATATATATATATATATATATATATATATATATATACACACACACACACACACACACACACACACACACACACACGGCGCACCAGGGCTTGAAAATATTTTTGGCGACCCCTGTACTATGTAATGCAGAATCCCATCATCTTGTGACTAGTATACAATACAATGCAGAATTCCATCACATGAGGAGATTACTTCCAGTGTCAGTCACCATTATTTTTTTGCTCTCAGGCCATCCCCAATGCATCAATTGTCATTGGCTACACCTTAATGAAATTCTGCAGCAAATCATAAGTCAAGGTGACGCTGGATTATACTGGGTTAATCCAATCAGCACAGAAAATGACAGAACTGGTTGCTTTCCTTCTCTGTCTCCCAAATGTAACACAGCTGTTGTCAACAGAAAAATAGAACTATCCAGGAGAAAGTATGCTGAATTCAGCGGACCAGTGGAAGTGAGCCCAAATGGGCAGAATGGAAGCAAATATGTGCCTGCACATAATCACAATTATTGTGGGTTTTTTTAAAAACTTTTAATATAGTATATATACTTCATTTTTTTTAAAAGTGCAACTGAGATAAGCACTGCCTAAAAAATACATGTCTATACAAGTGTGTATATGTATATATATACTTTACAGAGTATATATGTAAATATATATACTTTACAGAGTATATATGTAGATATATATATATATACATATATATATATATATACGCATATATATATACGCATATATATATATATACACACAAGTTAACCCGTGCATGATACTCATGCATTCTAGTCAAATCAAGCTACTTAAGGTGTTAAAAAGGTTCTTGTCATGCATTTGGGCCATAGCCCAGGCCTCAGGGGAAGAGCGTTACTTCCCGACGTAAGCGCCCTTTTTTTAACGTGGTTTTGTCCACATGTCACCACCTCATCATTCTTCTCCATCACCTCATCCTTCATTTTCATCGCCACATCTATCCAGATGTCTATCCAGACACAGGGATCTCTCTCAGCGGTCCTGAGCATCACACTCCTCTCACTCTGTCACCCCCGACAACCACTCCCCACTGTCACCCCCGGCAACCACCAACCACTCCCAACTGTCACTTCTCCTTCAAGAAATATATATATATATTTTTTTTTTAAATCTTTATAAACACTTTTAACAATTAACAAATTAAATTAACAAATTAAAAACATCTTAGTATACCAAATTTCAGCCCTTTCTGATTTTTTTTTTCCCACACACACTAAGAATTTAGTAGGTCAGTGTATAACTCCACCCAGCAGGTGGCGCTGCAGCTTGGTTTTATTTTTTACACACACACACACACACACACACACACACAGACTAACACACGCCACTAGGCATTTATATTATAGATATTTACATATATACTCTGTAAAGTGCAAGAGTTTTAGGCAGCAGTGGAAAGAATACTGCAGAGTAAGAATGCTGTAAAAAAATAGGAGTGTTTATAGTTTCTTTTTATTAATTAACTAAATACAAAGTGAATGAAAAGAGAAATCCTTCCATAATAAAAACAGTTGACCATACAGGGTTAAACAATACAGAACGAAAACAGAGTAAACCAAGACTCCAGAAATAGCAATATAGAGAAGTTGGAGCAGAAGAAATGGTATTGAGACAAGAGGCAAGAGGGCCCTGCTCTTAAGAGCTTACATCCTAAAGGGAGGGCATACAGACAGCAGGCACAAAGGGAGTCAGAAGAGGGCATCAAACGCAGGAGGAGTGAGTAAGGGCCAGGAAGATAGATGTGATAAGAACGAGTATGGAGAGGATTGGGTGGAAGGCTGGTAGACCTTGAGGAAGAGGTGAGTTTTAAGTGCCCGTTTGAAGGAGCACAAGTTAGGGGACAGTCAGATGGAGTGTGGGAGGTCATTCCATGGAGAGGGGCAGATCGGGTCAAATCTTGGATTCGGGAAAATCGTACCTCTGCCAAACCCCTGTAACATTGGTCAGGGCGTATAGTCAGCCCTGCCTGGCTGATTATTTTCAGGACCTCTGCTAGTTTTACGATGTGTTCCTCCCACGTTTGGCTATGTCATCTAGGTAGGCCATGTGTAAAGTCCTGACAACCAGCTAGGAGATCATCAACCATTCTCTGAAATGTGTGGGGGCATTCTTCATCCCATAGGGCATGGTTGTCTATTTAGACCATTCCAGTGGGGTGATGAAAACTGATCTCTCTTGAGCTTCCATGGTGAGAAGTAATTGCCAATACCCTTTGCTCATATCTAATGTGGACACAAATCTGGTCTAATAAATCATCTATGTGGGTCATGAGGTAAGCGTCTCTGGTGGTCACATCATTTAACTTCCTATAGTCCAGCGGGTTGTCCTGTCCTCCTTCAGGACCAGCACCAACCCTGCTGCCCAGGGGTTTTTAGACTTCACAATCACCTCTAAGGCTAATGTAAGGCTAATATCTCCTAAATCTCGGTTCTCACTTGGGCCAGCACTGCGGGGGTCACCCTAAATGCCACTTGTCGGATTGGTTTAGTCTCCCCTATGTCTACATCGTGTGTGGCCAGACAGATTTGTCAGTGAAGTGAGCCCTCTCTCCCATCAACACGTTTCTAATCTCCTGGTTCTTTCCCTCCTTTAACTGTTCCCTGATGGTCACTGCTTCAACCCCTCTAGTACTTTTTGCTACCTCCAGCAGATCAGACAAAGGGCCTAACTCTGGCTACTTCTGTGGCACCTCCCGATATGCAAACAGAAGTTGCTGCAGGGCCTTTTCCCAATCTTTTTCTTCAGACTGCACATAAGCCCTTAGTAGATGTTTTCAAGGTGGCATTAAACTTCTCACACATCCCATTGGTCTGAGGATGGTAAGGGGTGGTCTGGAGGGGTCTAATACCCTATTTTTCTACAGGGTCTGGACAAGATCCCCTTGGAACAGAGTTCTCTGATTCATGACTAACTCCTGAGGGTATCTGACTCAGCTGTAGGTGTCCATCCAGGGCCTGGGCTACATGCTCTGCATTTATGGATGATAGCGCCACTGCCTCAGGGCAACTGGTGGAAAATTCCATCAAAGTCAGAATCCATTTCTTTCCAGTGTGACTATGAATCGCTAACGGGCCTACAAAATCTATGGCTACCATGGCAAACGGTTCTTGGATGATGGGGAGGGGTCTGCCATGTGTCAGAAGAGGCTTTATACGGTTTCATTTCTTGGGAGATTCGAGGCCAGAAAACGCGGGCCATACTTTTGTGTGTGCCAAAATGCCCCACAGAAGGGATATCATGGGCCAGGGCTATTAACTGGGCCCACTTGGTTGCAACGATAGCACTGATGGGGGTCCCGTTCACGTACCCTGGGTCTCAGCTCCCCATCGGGATTCTCTTGAAATTCCCTCAGCTACAGACCCCTCTCGCACACCCTCTATTTCTCTTGATCGGCATCCTCCCCCAGCAGGCACATGGGTACACTAGGGCCTCTACATCTTGGTCGGTTGGCCAAATAATCATCAGCCACCTTGTCTGCCTCCTCATTTCTGCAGCCATTTTTAAAGTCTGTTGCTCCAGCAGGATTAAATTCTGTACCTGCTTTTCCGAAATTGCCCTCTTACCCACCATCCACTTGCTGCACAGCCTCCTCAGCTGGCAAACTCTGTGTGCGATTGTGACCCACTTTTGTTCAGAGTAAGAAATTTGTAGCTGTAAGGCTGGTCTACAGTGATTTCTTCACTGGCTAATAGACCCTGCAAACTTTGCCTGGTAGGCATCCATCGCTTTTCTAGTTAGAATTGGTCCAAAGTACCTGGATCTTTCCTCCTTCTCTCTGGACACTCATCAGGTTCTCAAAGAACTGCAGATATGTGTCAATCTGTTTTTTGCTTTTACGAAAGGTTGGGACTCCACTATATCCCAGTTAAGGCCATCTCCAGGTTTCCTCATGGCTCATCACCTGTAGGCCCCTAGGCACTCTGATTGAGACCCCCAGCACCGCCTGTATGATTCCTGCTCTTTCCTGTGCAGTTGCTCCTTGCCCCAGCACTCCCAGCAAATCCTGTAGTATTGCTGGGGAGACGTTGGGCCCTTCGGTTTGACCCTGTGGGGGTGTCAGCGATTCCTTCTCCCCCAAGACTCTTCCATATCCTCCGGGTGGGCTCTCTCCCACACCATTTATCAGGCCACCAACACCTCTCGGGTTTTATAGGTGTTCCCGTACCTCATGCAAAATCCCTGCAGGTGTTGTTTTATTGCCCTCCGATAAGTTTTCTCATTCTCAGTGAACACACTCATGTCTGACTCTCATGTCACACTCATGTCTGCGTTATTCCCTACTACTTCCCTTATTGATACTGGTTCTGACCCTGTGTTGCTTCTCCTCTCTTCACAGCTGACTGTATCAGAAGATTAGTCCCTGTGCTCTGGGGTGGGCGCTGGGCCAGGGGGTTGGAGTAGGAGTGGAGATGAGCTGGCCGTCCTCAGTGGCACCACTGCTGTGTCGCTGCCACAATGTCTGGAAGTCAATGGATAATACTTATCGTTCCCCACCTCCAAATCTCGAATAACACACAGACACTACTGAAATGAACCTCTTCCATGCTTTTGTTACGTGTCAGGGCTTCCAAATGTTCCTCACTTTCAGTCCCTTCCTTCTTACTCCCCCCATGTGTCCAAAATATGTTCTCCCCCTATCCGCCAGGCACAATTTAGGAACTGGTCCTGGGTTGACAGTCCATGTAATCCCTGTGGATTGACAGCCCAGTGAGAGATCTTGGCAGTGTGGCTTGTTCCCGTCACAAATGCTAACATATACTCCCCATATACGACCCCTGTCAAATATGTCATTATTAAGCACTTGCATTTCAGGAATAAAAACTCTGCATTCCATGAATAAAACACACAATTTTTGATTGTTATATGAAAATTATATTTACTAAAATAAAAAAATAATCAAATATAATATTTTCAATATAATTGATATACTTTTGAATTTTAATATGTTTGGTACAATAGTTGAACTACTTCAACGGTCTGATACAGTGGTGTTTGATGAGATCATTGGTGTCAGGTGTTCAGGTTAATTGACAATCATCCAATACAAACCCGAGAGGTGATGCTGAGCTGGTCATCACTGTTATTCGGCATTTACACCTGCAGAGTTGCAGGTGCACAACAGCTGAAAGCAAGGGTACTTATGATAAATTTGACTTAGCGGTATCTGTGTTAGCACGCCCTTACTGTACATGGGCTATGTTATTCTGCCCTTTCCCTCCCCCGTTCTGCCTCTCAAGTCGCAAGGGGTCAATATGTGTGTCAGATGCATACGGATATGAATTACGTGCATTTGCATAATGTCAATTTCTGGGCATACACTGTGCAATGTCATGCAAGTGTTGAAGTTTTATAATTGAAGGTGGTAATCATTTTCTGTACACTAAAATTGATTGTGATGCGATTAGTACGCAATCGAATAATTATCTTAGTAAATAACCGCATGCAAATTAGTTTAATCTATTTATTTCAATTAATACAAAATATAATGCGGTGAAGAAGCTAATTAAAGTTTTCAACATATTAATTACATCCAGTTTGGTGTCATTCTGTTCACAATCGCATGAGAATGTTTTCGGTAGAATTTATGAAGCGTTCACACATTGCGAATGCTAGCTATAACTAATATTACCTTTCATACACTAAATAGCAACTCCAAAGAAGTCATAAAAGAACCAGTTTATACAGGTCCAGGGGCGGGGGCCTGAGGAAAGGACACCTGGCCACATATGCCAAGATGACCCCCACCTCAATGAACAATGACCAGAGGAATCATCCAATGGGACATCGAGTTCTTGGGAGGTCATGACCCATCGACCTATGAACGTGGACCTTAATACTGTAACTGTGCACCTTTGTGATTTCACTACTTTTTACAACTGTGCAGTGTATAAATTGTTTACCGCTGGCTTTGGAAACCAGAGTGCTCTAAAGCTAGTGTTAGTGCTAACAGTACAAGGGTATGCATGCATACTTTGCCCTATAATATATTTTGCGAATAAAACCTTTGTGCTTTGGAACCACAGCGATCACATCGGAGAATGTCCAAATGGACATGCATCTGGACTTGAATCGGTCTCACTAAAGGTTTTTGTTTTTTTTAACTTGTCTTTTAACTGGTATATCTAACTTTTAAATATTTTAAACATTTGGATTTTAGATGATAAAATTAATTTGTGTTTCAAATTAAATTTGATATGTACTTTTCTCTGAGAATATATTTCCTGTATGTGGAATCACACATACCGACGGACATCGGTATAATAAATGTCCATAGCCTTTTTTCTTTGGCACTGGCAAGTGCAATAGCACTTATTATTATTATTATTATCATTTATTTGTTAGGCGCCACAAGGTGTCCGCAGCGCCTTACATAGTACAAACAGTAAACCATACAGGGTTAAACAGTACAGAACAGTAAACACAAAGTACCAGTGCTTCAGAAACTACGGGACAGACAAATGGAGTAAGGACGGAGCAGAAGAACAGGTGGGGAGACACGAGGGAAGAAGTGCCCTGCTCAAACGAGCTTACATCCTAAGGGAGGGTGGACGAAACAGACACAAGCGGGAGCGGTGATACCAGGGGAGAGAGGGAAGAGCGAGCAGAGTAGGTGAGGGGTTAGGTGGATGATTGGTAGGCTTTAAGGAACAGGTGAGTTTTAAGTGCTCGTTTGAAGGAGCACAGCTTGGGAGCGAGACAGATGGAGCGAGGGAGGTCATTCCAGTGTAGGGGGGCAGCTCGGGAGAAGTCTTGGATTCTGGAGTGGGAAGTGGTAATGAGAGTGGAAGAGAGGCGACGGTCAGTGGCAGAGCGCAGGGATCGGGCAGGAGTGTGAATGGTGAGGAGGTCGGAGACGTAGGGGGCAGTAGACTGGGAGAGAGCTTTGTAAGTGGTGGTAAGGAGTTTGAAGAGGATTCTGTAGGGGATGGGGAGTCAGTGTAGGGCAAGGCAGAGAGGGGAAGCAGAGGAGGAGTGGCGTGAGAGAAAGATGAGTCGCGCAGCCGCATTGAGTACAGAGCGGAGGGGGGCGAGATGGGGGAGGCCAGTGAGGAGAAGGTTGCAGTAGTCGAGGCGGGAGATGATGAGTGCATGGATGATGGTTTTGGTGGCGTCTTGTGAGAGGAAGGGTCGGATGCGGGCTATGTTGCGAAGTTGGAGTCTACAGGCTTGGGCAAGGGATTGGACATGGGGGGCAAAAGAGAGAGAGGAGTCAAGGGTGACACCCAGGCAACGGAGTTGGGTAACAGAGGAGATGGTGGTGTTGTTAACAACGATAGAGAGGTTGTGGTGGGAGGGGAGTTTGGGGGGAGGAAAGACAATGAATTCAGTTTTGGAGATGTTAATTTTGAGAAAGCTGGAGGACATCCAGGAGGAGATGGCAGAGAGGCAGTCAGATACGCAAGAGATAAGGGAGGAAGAGAGATCAGGAGAAGAGATGTAGAGTTGAATGTCGTCAGCATACAGGTGATACTGAAGACCAAAGGAGGAGATGAGCGCACCAAGGGAGGAAGTGTATAGCGAAAAGAGTAAAGGGCCGAGGACAGAGCCCTGGGGGACGCCTACTGGGAGTGGGGAGGGGGTGGAGGAAGAGTCAGACATGGAGACAGAGAAGGTGCGGTTAGCGAGGTAGGAGCAGAACCATGCATGGACGGAACCGGAGAGGCCGAGAGAGAGAAGAGTTTGCAGAAGGAGGGGATGGTCCACAGTGTCAAAGGCCACGGAGAGGTCAAGGAGGATGAGTAAGGAGAAGTGACCCTTAGATTTGGCTGAAAGGAGGTCGTTGGTAACTTTGGCCAGGGCAGTTTAAGTGGAGTGGAGGGAACGGTATCCAGATTGGAGAGGGTCAAGGAGGGAATTGTCCGAGAGATATCTGGTGAGGCGACAGCAGACTATCCGCTCAAGTAGTTTGGAGGCGTAGGGGAGAAGTGAGATGGGGCGGTAGTTGGCGACAGAGGTGGGGTCAAGATTGGGTTTTTTGAGGATCGGAGAGATAAGAGCGTGTTTAAATGAGGAGGGTACTACACCGGAGGAGATTGATAGGTTAAAAAGGTGTGCCAGGTAGGAGCAGGCAGTGGGAGAGAGAGAGCGAAGGAGGTTGGAGGGGATGCGGTCGAGAGGACAGGTGGAGGGTGGAGAGGAAAGAATAAGGGAGCGGACTTCTTCGCCTGATGTGGGGCAGAAGGAGCACCAGGTGGATGGAAGAGAAGAGACGGATGGAGTTAACTTCAAAGGAGGAGAACGAGAGGGAAGGTAGGGTGGGGATGACCCGAAATGTACAGCAGGGGGACAAGAGGAGGCCCACTCCACCTCCTGGACAATCATCTGGTCTGGTGGAGTGGGTGAAGGAGAGGCCACCGTAGGAGAGAGCGGCAGGTGAGGTGGTATCAGAAGAAGTGAGCCAGGTTTCAGTGATGGCAAGAAGGTTAAGAGAGTTGGAGATGAAGAGGTCGTGGATGGAGGTAAGTTTGTTACGGATGGATCTTGAGTTCCAGAGGGCGCAGGAGAAAGGGAGGGAAGGATGA
>NW_027447964.1:0-19712 GCF_038048845.1 Mixophyes fleayi | reverse complement strand
TTAGTCAAATTTCCAGGGAATACCCATGAGTCCTTTTTATGAAATAATCAGCAATATGACATAGATTATCAAAGATGCAATGTGAACACACATGGCTAATAGGTATTTTTATTATTATTATTATTATTATTAATTTTTATTTATAGGGCGCCACTAGGTGTTCGTAGCGCCTTACAGGAACAAGCAAAATTACAATACAAGGTGAGACAGCACAGAACAGTAAACAATAATCACAGTAACTCAGTGAGCTCAGGGCACAGCTAGAGAGGTGGGGGAGGGGAGAGGGGTAGGTCCGCCAACAGTGGCACCTAGGAAGGAGGGCACGGAAGAGAGGGAGACCCCCAGGGGGAAGAGGAGGGAGCGAGAGGGGACAGGGAAGGGGGTCCTCGAGGAGGAAGGCTAGGTAGCTGGTGAGCAGAGTTAAAAGTGGTGGAGACAGGAGGAGAGAAGACCCTGCTCAAAGGAGCATACAATATAAGGGGTGGGGTAGACTGACAGAGAGACACGGGGGAGAGAAGGGGAGAAGGAGGAATGGAGGATAAGGATAAGGGAAAGGGAATGAAGGGGAAGAGTCAGAAGAAAAGGTAGGAAGTTAAGTGGGAGACTGGAAAGCTTTAAGAAAAAGGTGGGTTTTTAAAGCCCGTTTGAAACTGGACAGATTAGGGGAAGTTCTGATGGAGGGGGGGAGCTTGTTCCAGTGGAGGGGGGGCAGCACGGGCGAAGTCTTGGATACGAGCGGGGGAGGAGGTGATCAGGGGGGAAGAGAGGCGACGGTCATTGGCCGATAGGAGAGGGCGGGATGGAGAATGAGTAGAGAGGAGGGAGGAGATGTAGGGTGCTGTGGAGTTGGTGAGGGCCTTGTATGTAAGAGTGAGGAGCTTGAACAGGATTCTGAAGGGAAAGGGGAGCCAGTGAAGGGATTGGTAGAGGGGGGAGACAGAAGAGGAGCGGCGAGAAAGGAAGATGAGCCTAGTGACTGCGTTAAGTACAGATCAAAGGGGAGCGAGGTGAGAGTGGGGGAGGCCAGTAAGGAGGAGGTTGCAGTAGTCCAAGCGGGAGATGATCAGAGAGTGAATAAGACATTTAGTGGCATCTTGGGAAAGGAAGGGCCGGATGCGAGCGATGTTACGCAGCTGGAATCGGCAGGATTTAGCAAGAGAGAGAATGTGGGTGCCAAAGGAGAGAGAGGAGTCGAGGATGACCCTGAAGCAGCGAAGTTGGGGGACAGGGGAAATAGAGGTGTTGTAGACGGTGATAGAAAGGTGTCACGGGCACTGGGAGTCTTTACCCAGGGATCACCAGGTGATAGGCTTACCAGAGCAGTATAGGTGGTAATATGGTACTCTGGTAGCAGGGTGATCACGGAACAGGAAATAGCAGGTGATGAGATGCTCAGGAAAGTCTATGACTAGCAGCACTGGCAATATGGAGGTAGTAATACACGAGGAACTGTATGGACAAAGGACACGTGAAGGTAGTCAGTGGTCTGCGGTAGCAAGTTGTACCACTGCTATAGTGAGGAGGAATGTCCAACAGAAACGAGGGGGTGATGAGAGTCAGCGGTCTGCAGATAGCAAGTTGTACCGCTGTCTGAGTGAAGGAGTGGAATCCAAGTGGAGGTATCCGGGTAGTCAGTGGTCTGCGATAGCAAGTTGTACCACTGCTATGTGAGAGGATACTGGAACAGGTGATACAGGAAACAGGGATCAGTGGTCTGCCTTCAGCAAGTTGTACCACTGAATATATATGTGAGGAGGTGCACGGGGAGAGACTGCAACACAAGATATACACGGGCACCTTGACTTTGAACCACAGTGATATGCACAATATAAATGTATAGATGACTGAACAATACTGCCAATATAGAAAGTCTCTTGAAGTAGTCCAGCATAAGATAACACAGTCAATGATGGCAATAGACTCAGCGGATAGCACACTCCAGAGGAGAACCAACACAGTCCAGCAAGGTATGCAATACACAGCACAGTCAATGAGAAGTATGCATACCGTGGTTCAGGAGGCAGTCAGACAGGAGTGCAGAGATACCTGAACGGCAGGAGGCCGGCAGGATGCGAAGTCCCTGGATGGGTGAAGCGGTGGTCTAGTAGGTGCAGCGCACGGGTAGGTAGACCAGCAGGGAACACAGGAAAGCGTGGAGAGCGGATCAGCAGTAGATGGATGAGTAGTGCTGAGGAGTAGCAGCAGCGGGTCTCTGCGGGAACACGGAGGTAGCCAATAGCAACCAGCAGGTGCAGTAACGATGGGACACGGGAGAGCAGAGTTGAACAGGCACTGTTGATCACGGAGAATAGCGGGTAGCAATAGTGGAGGCAGACTCAAGGAAACACGGGAGCATTGACAAGGACTGAAGACTGAAGCGCACAGAGGCAGCGGATAGGAATCAGCCAAACAGTCACGATGAAACACAGACGGGTTGCAGGTTGAAGACTGTAGTGCACGGAGGCAGCGGATAGGAATCAGCTAGCAGTCACGATGATGAAACACAGACGGGTTGCAGGTTGAAGACTGTAGTGCACGGAGGCAGCGGATAGGAATCAGCCAAACAGTCACGATGATGAAACACAGACGAGTTGCAGGTTGAAGCCTGTAGTGCACGGAGGCAGCGGATAGGAATCAGCTGGCAGTCACAATCATGAACAGGTGAGTGGATGTGAATGAAAGACTGTAGTGCACGGAGGCAGCGGATAGGCATCAGCTAACAGTCCTAATGATGCATGGTAGAGTTGAAGTGATTAGAAGACTGTAGTGCACGGAGGCAGCGGATAGGAATCAGCTCACAGTCACGATGAAACAGTAGATGGTAGAAGTGGTATGGGAACCACTGTAGTAGAAGTGGTTTGGAAACCACAGAGGTAGAAGTGGTTTGGAAACCACAGGAATCAGCTGGGCTGAATAAACGAGGAAACACAGGAACACCTTCAGAGACTCATGGGGAATGAGACTCCAAGATCAGGCAACGTGGTAGTGACCACAGGTGCTTAATATAGGGAGGTTGCCTGATCTGCCAATTAAGTTAAAGGGGTATACACTGAAGTATAGAAAAGGGCTGCGCATGCGCAGACCCTCAGGATGGTGGATGGCCACGGTTCCTAAATGTCCGGGAAGAGGCACTCACGGTCCGGTGAGTGACAGTACCCCCCCTTTTAAAGGTGGGCACAGAACGCCTGGAACCGGGCTTGTCCGGATTTTTGGAGTAAAACTTCTTCAAAAGGGCAGGAGCATTAAGATCTTCAGCTTTGATCCAAGAGCGCTCCTCAGGACCAAAGCCCTTCCAATGAACGAGGAAGTGGAGGACTCCTCGCGAAATTTTTGCATCTAGTACCTCGGTAATCTCAAAATCCTCCTCCTGATGGACTTGAACTGGCTGCGGAGCTGAGGGAGGAGTTGAAAAACGGTTGATAATAAGAGGTTTGAGCAAAGATACATGGAAGGCATTAGAAATCCGAAGACTCTTAGGAAGAAGGAGTTTCACACATACTGGATTGATAACTTGAATGATCCTATATGGACCAATAAAACGAGGGGCGAATTTCATGGATGGAACCTTCAAACGAATATTTTTTGTGGATAACCAGACACGATCTCCAATTTTTAGTGGTGGAATAGCCCGCCTCTTCTTATCAGCGAAAGATTTATATTTGACAGATGTCTTCTTTAAACAGGTTCTGACCTGAGACCAGATATTTTTAAAGGTCTGACAAACAGTTTCCACCGCAGGAACTTGGGTGGGCGGGAGGGCAGGAAATTCCGGAAAAGACGGATGGTGACCGTGAACCACCAGCACTAGACTTTTTGAAGATGACTCCTGAGATCCATCTTCAACGTCCGATGACGTCACGAACGCCCGATGAGGAGGACGGCGTTCAGACTGAACCTTATCACACAGATCCGTAGATGAAGGATCCTGTGGAGGAGGCCCTGGTGGAATAGACGAATGCTGTCTTTTGAATGAAACCACTTGAGAGAGGCAACGATGATGACATTCAGCTCCCCAAGATATAACTTGAGAAGTGCGCCAGTCAATCTGGGGAGAATGACACTGAAGCCATGGAAGGCCAAGGACAATCGGACTTGTCGTAACGGGAAGAATTAAAAACGAAATCTCTTCATGGTGTAACCCACCAATCTGAAGCCTTACTGGAGACGTACTCTGGGTGATGAGACCATTGATGAGACGTGATCCATCCATAGCAGTCACAGTAATCGGTGTTCTCAAAGTAATCACTGGTAGGGACCATTGATTTACTAATGATTTGGAAATAAAATTTTCTGCTGCTCCGGAATCAATCAATGCCTGTGACTCAAAGGTTTTAGTAGCAGAGGAAATCGTAACATCAAAAGTGCAGGCTTTTAATTTCGTAGAAGATGGCGAGGACTCCAGGAACCCTAACCTTATCTCCCCAGTATTGGTTAGAGCCCGGCATTTCCTGGGACAAGAATTGAGCATATGCGTAGAATCGGCACAATAGATACAAAGTCTATTCTTTATTCTTCGGTCCCTCTCCTCTAAAGTTAATTTGGAGCGACCTATCTCCATGGGTATCCCCGGAGATGAAGCTGGGTGAAATTGAGGATTTGAGAGAAGAGGTGTTTTAACCGAAGTTGTTTTCTCAGGTTCTCTTTCACGAAACCTCAGGTCTACCCGATGGCAAAGAGAGATCAAATCTTCTAAAGAGGAGGGTAGTTCTTGTGAAGTCAGTGCGTTTTTAATTTTATCGGAAAGCCCCTGCCAGAAGGCGGCAACTAGTGCTTCAGTGTTCCACTGAAGTTCAGAGGCTAAGATCCTAAATCGAATGACGTACTGAGCCACAGTGCGAGATCCTTGGCGAAGACGGAGAATGCTAGATGCAGCGGAAATAACACGACCTGGTTCATCGAATACACTTCGGAACGTGGAAATAAACTCGGCACTATCCTGTAACAATGGATCGTTTCTTTCCCACAGAGGGGAAGCCCATGCGAGAGCTTGTCCAGAAAACAATGAAATAAGATAGGCCACTCTGGAACGATGGGTAGAAAAATTTTGAGGTTGGAGCTCAAAATGAACTGAGCATTGAGTAAGAAAACCCCTACAGGTTTTGGGGTCTCCATCATATTTTGACGGAGTAGGCAGGTGTAGCGTGGAAGCAGTAGACACCTGGGATGGCACAGGGGAAGAAGATGACGACACAGAAGGATCAACAGTGGCTGCTACCTTTGGCACAGAAGTTACTTGGGCGACTAAAGTCTGATAACATTGCAGCAACTGTTGTTGACGAACATCTTGTTGTTCCATACGGGTAACCAGATACCGCAGCATCACTATAGCTGTTGGTTCCGAATCTGGGTCTGTCATGGCCTGATCTTACTGTCACGGGCACTGGGAGTCTTTACCCAGGGATCACCAGGTGATAGGCTTACCAGAGCAGTATAGGTGGTAATATGGTACTCTGGTAGCAGGGTGATCACGGAACAGGAAATAGCAGGTGATGAGATGCTCAGGAAAGTCTATGACTAGCAGCACTGGCAATATGGAGGTAGTAATACACGAGGAACTGTATGGACAAAGGACACGTGAAGGTAGTCAGTGGTCTGCGGTAGCAAGTTGTACCACTGCTATAGTGAGGAGGAATGTCCAACAGAAACGAGGGGGTGATGAGAGTCAGCGGTCTGCAGATAGCAAGTTGTACCGCTGTCTGAGTGAAGGAGTGGAATCCAAGTGGAGGTATCCGGGTAGTCAGTGGTCTGCGATAGCAAGTTGTACCACTGCTATGTGAGAGGATACTGGAACAGGTGATACAGGAAACAGGGATCAGTGGTCTGCCTTCAGCAAGTTGTACCACTGAATATATATGTGAGGAGGTGCACGGGGAGAGACTGCAACACAAGATATACACGGGCACCTTGACTTTGAACCACAGTGATATGCACAATATAAATGTATAGATGACTGAACAATACTGCCAATATAGAAAGTCTCTTGAAGTAGTCCAGCATAAGATAACACAGTCAATGATGGCAATAGACTCAGCGGATAGCACACTCCAGAGGAGAACCAACACAGTCCAGCAAGGTATGCAATACACAGCACAGTCAATGAGAAGTATGCATACCGTGGTTCAGGAGGCAGTCAGACAGGAGTGCAGAGATACCTGAACGGCAGGAGGCCGGCAGGATGCGAAGTCCCTGGATGGGTGAAGCGGTGGTCTAGTAGGTGCAGCGCACGGGTAGGTAGACCAGCAGGGAACACAGGAAAGCGTGGAGAGCGGATCAGCAGTAGATGGATGAGTAGTGCTGAGGAGTAGCAGCAGCGGGTCTCTGCGGGAACACGGAGGTAGCCAATAGCAACCAGCAGGTGCAGTAACGATGGGACACGGGAGAGCAGAGTTGAACAGGCACTGTTGATCACGGAGAATAGCGGGTAGCAATAGTGGAGGCAGACTCAAGGAAACACGGGAGCATTGACAAGGACTGAAGACTGAAGCGCACAGAGGCAGCGGATAGGAATCAGCCAAACAGTCACGATGAAACACAGACGGGTTGCAGGTTGAAGACTGTAGTGCACGGAGGCAGCGGATAGGAATCAGCTAGCAGTCACGATGATGAAACACAGACGGGTTGCAGGTTGAAGACTGTAGTGCACGGAGGCAGCGGATAGGAATCAGCCAAACAGTCACGATGATGAAACACAGACGAGTTGCAGGTTGAAGCCTGTAGTGCACGGAGGCAGCGGATAGGAATCAGCTGGCAGTCACAATCATGAACAGGTGAGTGGATGTGAATGAAAGACTGTAGTGCACGGAGGCAGCGGATAGGCATCAGCTAACAGTCCTAATGATGCATGGTAGAGTTGAAGTGATTAGAAGACTGTAGTGCACGGAGGCAGCGGATAGGAATCAGCTCACAGTCACGATGAAACAGTAGATGGTAGAAGTGGTATGGGAACCACAGTAGTAGAAGTGGTTTGGAAACCACAGAGGTAGAAGTGGTTTGGAAACCACAGGAATCAGCTGGGCTGAATAAACGAGGAAACACAGGAACACCTTCAGAGACTCATGGGGAATGAGACTCCAAGATCAGGCAACGTGGTAGTGACCACAGGTGCTTAATATAGGGAGGTTGCCTGATCTGCCAATTAAGTTAAAGGGGTATACACTGAAGTATAGAAAAGGGCTGCGCATGCGCAGACCCTCAGGATGGTGGACGGCCACGGTTCCTAAATGTCCGGGAAGAGGCACTCACGGTCCGGTGAGTGACAAAAGGTCAGAAGGGGGCGAGGTGTGAGGGGGATGAAAGACTATAAGTTCAGTTTTGGTGAGGTTAAGTTTGAGGAAACGAGAGGACATCCAGGAGGAGATGGCAGAGAGGCAGGCGGACACCCTAGAGAGGAGGGAAGGAGAGAGATCGGGAGAGGAGAGGTAAAGTTGAGTGTCGTCAGCGTAGAGATGATAGTTGAGGCCGTAGGAGCTGATGAGTTCACCCAGGGAAGAGGTGTATAGAGAGAAGAGAAAGGGTCCCAAAACAGAGCCCTGAGGGACCCCAACTGGAAGGGTGGACGGGGGGGAGAGAGACCCAGAGGTGGTGACGGAGAAGGAACGGTGAGCAAGGTAAGAGGTGAACCAGGACAGGACTGAGCCGGAGAGGCCAAAGGACTGAAGGGTATGGAAGAGGAGCGGGTGGACGATGGTGTCGAAGGCTGCAGAGAGATCAAGGAGGATGAGAAGGGAGAAGTGGCCCCTGGCTTTAGCCGAGAGGAGATCATTTGTGACTTTAGCCAGGGCAGTTTCAGTGGAGTGGAGGGGGCGGAAACCAGACTGGAGAGGATCGATGAGGGAGTTTACAGAAAGGTAGGAGGAGAGACGGCTACAGAAGAGCCTCTCAAGAATTTTGGAAGCAAAGGGGAGAAGAGATATGGGCCGATAGTTAGAGGTAGAGGTGGGGTCAAGATTAGGTTTCTTGAGAATGGGGGAAACGAGAGCATGTTTGAAGGAGGAGGGGAAGATACCGGAGGAGAGGGAGAGATTAAAAAGGTGAGCGAGGTGGGAGCAGGTAGTGGGGGAAAGGGAGCGAAGAAGGTGGGAGGGGATGGGATCCAGGGGACAGGTAGAAGGGGGGGATGGAATGAGAGAGTGGACTTCCTCACCCGTGGTAGGGCGGAAGGAGTGGAGGGGAAGGTGACTAGGGGGGAGGACGGAAGAGTGGGGGGGGGTGGAGGAGGAGTTTTCAAGTCGAATGGTCTCGATTTTAGAGGAGAAAAAGGAGGCGAAGTCAGAGGCAGTCAGAGAGGAGGGGGTGGGAGGAGGGGGTGGGGCCAGGAGAGTGCTGAAGGTGGCGAAGAGGCGGCGGGGGTTAGAGGATTGGGAAGAGATGAGGGATTTAAAGAAAGATTGTTTAGCGAGTGAGAGGGCAGAGCTGTAGGATGAGAGGATGAACTTGAAGTGGAGGAAGTCAGCCAGGGAGCGGGATTTGCTCCAGTGGCGTTCAGCGGTACGGGAGCATTTTTGCAGGAGGCGGGTAAGTTTGGTGTGCCAGGGTTGGGTTTTGGAGCAGCGACAGAGTGGACAGGGGCGACCGCATTCAGAGCAGAGGTGAGGGTGAGATTGTAGAGGGAGACCGCCTGGTTGGGGCAGGACAGGGAGGAAAGAGGAGAAAGGAGAGTATCAAGAGTGGAGGACAGAGTGGCCAGGTCAAGGGCGTAGATGTTGCGTATGGATAGAGTAGGTTTGGGCAGGGGGAGGGGAGCATGAGAGGAGGAGAGAGAGAAGGAGAGGAGATGGTGATCGGATAGAGGAAATGGAGAGATGGAGAAGTCAAAGAGATTACATAGGTAGGAGAGGACAAGATCAAGGGAGTGGCCAAGGCAGTGGGTAGAGGAGGAGGTCCATTGGGTAAGACCAAGGGAGGAAGAGAGGGTGAGCAGTTTGCAGGAAGCAGGGTCAGAGGGATTGTCCATGGGAAAGTTAAAGTCACCGAGGATGATGGAGGGGAGGTCGGAGGAGAGGTAGTAAGGAAGCCAAGCAGCGAAGTTATCAAGGAAGAGGGAGGCGGGGCCAGGGGGGCGGTAGACGACAGTAACACGGAGATTGATGGGGAAGAAGAGGCGGACGGAGTGGGCTTCAAAGGAGGAGAAGGAGAGGGAGAGTTCAGGGGGAATGACACGAAAAGTACAGGAGGAGGATAGGAGGAGGCCCACTTCCCCACCTGGGTGGGCACCAGGTCTGGCGGAGTGGGTGAAGGAGAGGCCACCATAGGAGAGGGCAGCGGGGGAGGCGGTGTCAGAGTCGGAGAGCCAGGTTTCAGTAAGGGCGAGAAGGTTAAGAGAGGTGGATAAAAAGAGGTCGTGGATAGCAGTCAGCTTGTTGCGGACTGATTTAGCATTCCAGAGGGCACAAGAGAAAGGGGGAGAGGAGAGGGGAGAGATGGGGATAAGGTTAGCAAGATGGGCCGAGTGCGGGGGAGGGGCAGGGGAGGTAGGGCGGGGGAGAGTATGGGCATGGACCGAGAGCGGGGAGGCATAGTATGGAGAGAGAGGGGGGGTGATGGAACGGAGAAGGGCAGAAAAGAGGGTGGAAGGAGGAGGAAGGGAGACCAAGAGCAAGGGGGGATGAGGTCAGTAGAGAGGCCTAGAAAGATGGAGCCAAATATAAGGCAAGGAGGGCTAGGAAGACAAACAGAAAATAGGGCAGGGATGGCAAGGAGTAACAGAACAGTGAGATAAAGGAGATAGTGAATAACTGGTATGAATACCACCAGGGAGACAATAGCGATATGGGAGACAATGGCAAAATGGAAGACAAAGGCAAAATGGAAGACAATGGCAAAATGGAAGACAATGGCAGAATGGAAGACAATGGCAGAATGGAAGGCGAACAAAGTAGGGCGAGGAAGGGATGGACAAAAAATGGAGAAGGACTGTAGAGGGCTAAAGACCAGAGTGGAATGGGAAGGTAGTGTCAAAATGGAGTACAGTAAGCATAAAATAACATTGGAATAAAAATAAAATCAAATGCAGTGAATAAAATACAATAAAATGAACTAAATAAGAGAAGGTAAAGGTGACCAAATGGTAAAGTAGAAATGAGAAAGAAGGTACAATGAAAAGAGCAATACACTGTAAATGAGATGAAAAATGCAATGAGAAATAGAATGAAAAATACAATGTAACAGGAGAATGGAGGACTAAAGAGAGCAGGTACCAGGCGATGAGGAAGGAGATTGCATGGAACGAGCAAGTCCAGGCAGAGTCCAGGCAGATCACGGGTCACAGGTAGTAGCTGGAGGGACAGTGATCTAAGGGAAACCGAGTTCAGGCTGGATGAGAGGTCCGGGGAGTCACAGAGAGCAGGAGACCAGGAGACCCAGAGTCACAGAGAGCAGGAGACCAGGTAATGAAGGACCAGGAGAGCCCAGAGTTCAGGAGGACCAGCGATCAGGAGGGCCAGATGAGACAGCATTGGAACATCAGTGGGAGCAGCAGGACGGGAGACCCAGAAGACGGAGCAGCAGGACGGGAGACTTGGAAGGAGCAGCTGAAATCCACATGCGGCGACCCAGGAGAAGATCATAAGGACCGGAGAGAGCAGCAGCGTCGTCCCGGAGGAGAGTAGATGAGAGGGCCACAGGACCGGAGACAGCTGGAGGACCAGGACCGGAGGCAGCCGATGAAGGAGCAGCAGCAGAGGACGGACCAGCGTCATTGAGGCAGGAAGCGGCTACTTGGTCAAGACTGCAGGCGTCCAGCGGAGATGGAGTCAGAAGGGCAGCGGGAGTCGGCAGCAGGAGAGCCAGAAGGCAGCGTGGCAGACGGACCGGCATCAGGTAAGAGCACCACTGAGTGGGCAGGTAGTAAGAGGTGTCCGGGGAGTCAGGTGGACAGCCGGGAAGTTGGCCCAGGTCAGGGCGGAGGGGAAGGCCGGGAAGTGAGGCCGAAGCCGCGGCCTGGGGTGAGGAGAGTTGACGGGGAGGGTTAGAACACCCATCAGCCTAGTTCCCCGTCAGCAGCAGTCGTCAGCAGCGGGGGAGGCAGACATCTCTGTGGAAAGTACGGGAGCCAGAGGGGGTTCCTAGCTGGGCTCCGACGGAGGGCAGGAGAGCGTGTAGGACACGTCTGACCTGTGAAAAGGTATTTGTTTTTTTTTACAAAAATATAAAATATTGCATTGTACCACACATTTTTCTCTATAAAATGTTTTCATTCTACCTTTTCCGCCCATGGCTCCTCATTCCTATTTTACATCCCGCCACAGAGCAAAAAGTCACATACAATTCTACACATGTCTGCTCCAGGTTGGTCATTGAATTAACATTAAGCCTTCTCAAAGCCCATTTTCGGTGCCTTGATCAGTCTGGAGGAGCTCTTATTTATGTGCCAGATGTTGTGTATGAAATAATTGATTTGTGTGTAATTTTTCATAACATCAACGTTAAGAATGGTTTGCTTGTGGTGGAGAAGGTGGAGATTGTTTTGGAGGAACCAGGAGCGCAAGAACCTTCACCCATGGAGGAAAGCCAGAATTTGTTAAATTATGTTTGCTTAGGAATACATCAGTGGTAAGTGCAAACGAAAAATACATACTCGGGAGAGTTTGCTTAATCGTAGCTTCATACATATGAGACTTGTATAGCTAGAGTGGCAAACAGTTGGGACTTTGAACTCTATCGATTTTGGAAATGGCGATTTTTACAGAAACACATCTCTGGCTATTTTTCCTAAAATCTCACTTTAATACATCTGCGAGATGAAACACGGCGAGAAAATCGCTACCCCTAGAAATGAGCAACACCTGGATAAATAAAGGGGGAAATGACAAGGATTAGAGCCCCCTGGGCTTCAGAGCCCAATGCAATTGTCTTACCTGTTCTCCCCATTGGACACAGAGGTATGTTGTTATAAATTTTTTAAAACACAAAATAGCTAATGTGTGTCACAATGAAGGTAAAAAAAAAAAAAAAAAAGTTTTGTTTAGGACATTTATATTACAATTAAGTTTGGCTAGGCTTATGCGAATATGTATGGATAGTGTACTGCAATTGACACATTTACAGTTAGTACTGTAAGCACATTACTCTGCCTTGAAATTTTATTAAAACTTTTCTATTTGTTTTTTATTATTTTTAACCCCTATGATGGTTTGTGCTTTGGAAATAAAACATACCAGGGCTCCTAAAAGTAATTATTTCTTTATTCTAATTGCCATGCAAATATTATTTAATACTTCTATTTCAAATGTATCATATGTGGTTATATGATGCAATACCCTTGTAATTTGTCTTTTCAATAATGGTTTACCTAGCATTAAGCAAGATTAAAGATTTTTTTTCTGCCTCCGTTAGTAGTAATGTTTTTCTTTTTCTGCCATATAGAGTATTCTTGGCCCAATGGCATTGTTAAATTTTACTATGACATTGTCACCTCTGCCACCAGCAGAACCATCAACACCAAAGGCACAGAGGGATGCCTGGCACAGAGGTGAGTAAACCGTTCAGACTTACACTTTATGCAATCCTGGAACCTCTAATGAATGTGCTGGTTGACCTTGAGTCTATGATTGGCTTACACACAGCAATATCACCACTAACTAAATTGTTGTCTGTGTTACATTTCTGTGTGTCCAGCTCATTCTAGACCACAGTATTTATGGCAGCAGGAATGTTACAGACAGTGTTTAGTCAAATTTCCAGGGAATACCCATGAGTCCTTTTTATGAAATAATCAGCAATATGACATAGATTATCAAAGATGCAATGTGAACACACATGGCTAATAGGTATTTTTATTATTATTATTATTATTATTAATTTTTATTTATAGGGCGCCACTAGGTGTTCGTAGCGCCTTACAGGAACAAGCAAAATTACAATACAAGGTGAGACAGCACAGAACAGTAAACAATAATCACAGTAACTCAGTGAGCTCAGGGCACAGCTAGAGAGGTGGGGGAGGGGAGAGGGGTAGGTCCGCCAACAGTGGCACCTAGGAAGGAGGGCACGGAAGAGAGGGAGACCCCCAGGGGGAAGAGGAGGGAGCGAGAGGGGACAGGGAAGGGGGTCCTCGAGGAGGAAGGCTAGGTAGCTGGTGAGCAGAGTTAAAAGTGGTGGAGACAGGAGGAGAGAAGACCCTGCTCAAAGGAGCATACAATATAAGGGGTGGGGTAGACTGACAGAGAGACACGGGGGAGAGAAGGGGAGAAGGAGGAATGGAGGATAAGGATAAGGGAAAGGGAATGAAGGGGAAGAGTCAGAAGAAAAGGTAGGAAGTTAAGTGGGAGACTGGAAAGCTTTAAGAAAAAGGTGGGTTTTTAAAGCCCGTTTGAAACTGGACAGATTAGGGGAAGTTCTGATGGAGGGGGGGAGCTTGTTCCAGTGGAGGGGGGCAGCACGGGCGAAGTCTTGGATACGAGCGGGGGAGGAGGTGATCAGGGGGGAAGAGAGGCGACGGTCATTGGCCGATAGGAGAGGGCGGGATGGAGAATGAGTAGAGAGGAGGGAGGAGATGTAGGGTGCTGTGGAGTTGGTGAGGGCCTTGTATGTAAGAGTGAGGAGCTTGAACAGGATTCTGAAGGGAAAGGGGAGCCAGTGAAGGGATTGGTAGAGGGGGGAGACAGAAGAGGAGCGGCGAGAAAGGAAGATGAGCCTAGTGACTGCGTTAAGTACAGATCAAAGGGGAGCGAGGTGAGAGTGGGGGAGGCCAGTAAGGAGGAGGTTGCAGTAGTCCAAGCGGGAGATGATCAGAGAGTGAATAAGACATTTAGTGGCATCTTGGGAAAGGAAGGGCCGGATGCGAGCGATGTTACGCAGCTGGAATCGGCAGGATTTAGCAAGAGAGAGAATGTGGGTGCCAAAGGAGAGAGAGGAGTCGAGGATGACCCTGAAGCAGCGAAGTTGGGGGACAGGGGAAATAGAGGTGTTGTAGACGGTGATAGAAAGGTGTCACGGGCACTGGGAGTCTTTACCCAGGGATCACCAGGTGATAGGCTTACCAGAGCAGTATAGGTGGTAATATGGTACTCTGGTAGCAGGGTGATCACGGAACAGGAAATAGCAGGTGATGAGATGCTCAGGAAAGTCTATGACTAGCAGCACTGGCAATATGGAGGTAGTAATACACGAGGAACTGTATGGACAAAGGACACGTGAAGGTAGTCAGTGGTCTGCGGTAGCAAGTTGTACCACTGCTATAGTGAGGAGGAATGTCCAACAGAAACGAGGGGGTGATGAGAGTCAGCGGTCTGCAGATAGCAAGTTGTACCGCTGTCTGAGTGAAGGAGTGGAATCCAAGTGGAGGTATCCGGGTAGTCAGTGGTCTGCGATAGCAAGTTGTACCACTGCTATGTGAGAGGATACTGGAACAGGTGATACAGGAAACAGGGATCAGTGGTCTGCCTTCAGCAAGTTGTACCACTGAATATATATGTGAGGAGGTGCACGGGGAGAGACTGCAACACAAGATATACACGGGCACCTTGACTTTGAACCACAGTGATATGCACAATATAAATGTATAGATGACTGAACAATACTGCCAATATAGAAAGTCTCTTGAAGTAGTCCAGCATAAGATAACACAGTCAATGATGGCAATAGACTCAGCGGATAGCACACTCCAGAGGAGAACCAACACAGTCCAGCAAGGTATGCAATACACAGCACAGTCAATGAGAAGTATGCATACCGTGGTTCAGGAGGCAGTCAGACAGGAGTGCAGAGATACCTGAACGGCAGGAGGCCGGCAGGATGCGAAGTCCCTGGATGGGTGAAGCGGTGGTCTAGTAGGTGCAGCGCACGGGTAGGTAGACCAGCAGGGAACACAGGAAAGCGTGGAGAGCGGATCAGCAGTAGATGGATGAGTAGTGCTGAGGAGTAGCAGCAGCGGGTCTCTGCGGGAACACGGAGGTAGCCAATAGCAACCAGCAGGTGCAGTAACGATGGGACACGGGAGAGCAGAGTTGAACAGGCACTGTTGATCACGGAGAATAGCGGGTAGCAATAGTGGAGGCAGACTCAAGGAAACACGGGAGCATTGACAAGGACTGAAGACTGAAGCGCACAGAGGCAGCGGATAGGAATCAGCCAAACAGTCACGATGAAACACAGACGGGTTGCAGGTTGAAGACTGTAGTGCACGGAGGCAGCGGATAGGAATCAGCTAGCAGTCACGATGATGAAACACAGACGGGTTGCAGGTTGAAGACTGTAGTGCACGGAGGCAGCGGATAGGAATCAGCCAAACAGTCACGATGATGAAACACAGACGAGTTGCAGGTTGAAGCCTGTAGTGCACGGAGGCAGCGGATAGGAATCAGCTGGCAGTCACAATCATGAACAGGTGAGTGGATGTGAATGAAAGACTGTAGTGCACGGAGGCAGCGGATAGGCATCAGCTAACAGTCCTAATGATGCATGGTAGAGTTGAAGTGATTAGAAGACTGTAGTGCACGGAGGCAGCGGATAGGAATCAGCTCACAGTCACGATGAAACAGTAGATGGTAGAAGTGGTATGGGAACCACAGTAGTAGAAGTGGTTTGGAAACCACAGAGGTAGAAGTGGTTTGGAAACCACAGGAATCAGCTGGGCTGAATAAACGAGGAAACACAGGAACACCTTCAGAGACTCATGGGGAATGAGACTCCAAGATCAGGCAACGTGGTAGTGACCACAGGTGCTTAATATAGGGAGGTTGCCTGATCTGCCAATTAAGTTAAAGGGGTATACACTGAAGTATAGAAAAGGGCTGCGCATGCGCAGACCCTCAGGATGGTGGATGGCCACGGTTCCTAAATGTCCGGGAAGAGGCACTCACGGTCCGGTGAGTGACAGTACCCCCCCTTTTAAAGGTGGGCACAGAACGCCTGGAACCGGGCTTGTCCGGATTTTTGGAGTAAAACTTCTTCAAAAGGGCAGGAGCATTAAGATCTTCAGCTTTGATCCAAGAGCGCTCCTCAGGACCAAAGCCCTTCCAATGAACGAGGAAGTGGAGGACTCCTCGCGAAATTTTTGCATCTAGTACCTCGGTAATCTCAAAATCCTCCTCCTGATGGACTTGAACTGGCTGCGGAGCTGAGGGAGGAGTTGAAAAACGGTTGATAATAAGAGGTTTGAGCAAAGATACATGGAAGGCATTAGAAATCCGAAGACTCTTAGGAAGAAGGAGTTTCACACATACTGGATTGATAACTTGAATGATCCTATATGGACCAATAAAACGAGGGGCGAATTTCATGGATGGAACCTTCAAACGAATATTTTTTGTGGATAACCAGACACGATCTCCAATTTTTAGTGGTGGAATAGCCCGCCTCTTCTTATCAGCGAAAGATTTATATTTGACAGATGTCTTCTTTAAACAGGTTCTGACCTGAGACCAGATATTTTTAAAGGTCTGACAAACAGTTTCCACCGCAGGAACTTGGGTGGGCGGGAGGGCAGGAAATTCCGGAAAAGACGGATGGTGACCGTGAACCACCAGCACTAGACTTTTTGAAGATGACTCCTGAGATCCATCTTCAACGTCCGATGACGTCACGAACGCCCGATGAGGAGGACGGCGTTCAGACTGAACCTTATCACACAGATCCGTAGATGAAGGATCCTGTGGAGGAGGCCCTGGTGGAATAGACGAATGCTGTCTTTTGAATGAAACCACTTGAGAGAGGCAACGATGATGACATTCAGCTCCCCAAGATATAACTTGAGAAGTGCGCCAGTCAATCTGGGGAGAATGACACTGAAGCCATGGAAGGCCAAGGACAATCGGACTTGTCGTAACGGGAAGAATTAAAAACGAAATCTCTTCATGGTGTAACCCACCAATCTGAAGCCTTACTGGAGACGTACTCTGGGTGATGAGACCATTGATGAGACGTGATCCATCCATAGCAGTCACAGTAATCGGTGTTCTCAAAGTAATCACTGGTAGGGACCATTGATTTACTAATGATTTGGAAATAAAATTTTCTGCTGCTCCGGAATCAATCAATGCCTGTGACTCAAAGGTTTTAGTAGCAGAGGAAATCGTAACATCAAAAGTGCAGGCTTTTAATTTCGTAGAAGATGGCGAGGACTCCAGGAACCCTAACCTTATCTCCCCAGTATTGGTTAGAGCCCGGCATTTCCTGGGACAAGAATTGAGCATATGCGTAGAATCGGCACAATAGATACAAAGTCTATTCTTTATTCTTCGGTCCCTCTCCTCTAAAGTTAATTTGGAGCGACCTATCTCCATGGGTATCCCCGGAGATGAAGCTGGGTGAAATTGAGGATTTGAGAGAAGAGGTGTTTTAACCGAAGTTGTTTTCTCAGGTTCTCTTTCACGAAACCTCAGGTCTACCCGATGGCAAAGAGAGATCAAATCTTCTAAAGAGGAGGGTAGTTCTTGTGAAGTCAGTGCGTTTTTAATTTTATCGGAAAGCCCCTGCCAGAAGGCGGCAACTAGTGCTTCAGTGTTCCACTGAAGTTCAGAGGCTAAGATCCTAAATCGAATGACGTACTGAGCCACAGTGCGAGATCCTTGGCGAAGACGGAGAATGCTAGATGCAGCGGAAATAACACGACCTGGTTCATCGAATACACTTCGGAACGTGGAAATAAACTCGGCACTATCCTGTAACAATGGATCGTTTCTTTCCCACAGAGGGGAAGCCCATGCGAGAGCTTGTCCAGAAAACAATGAAATAAGATAGGCCACTCTGGAACGATGGGTAGAAAAATTTTGAGGTTGGAGCTCAAAATGAACTGAGCATTGAGTAAGAAAACCCCTACAGGTTTTGGGGTCTCCATCATATTTTGACGGAGTAGGCAGGTGTAGCGTGGAAGCAGTAGACACCTGGGATGGCACAGGGGAAGAAGATGACGACACAGAAGGATCAACAGTGGCTGCTACCTTTGGCACAGAAGTTACTTGGGCGACTAAAGTCTGATAACATTGCAGCAACTGTTGTTGACGAACATCTTGTTGTTCCATACGGGTAACCAGATACCGCAGCATCACTATAGCTGTTGGTTCCGAATCTGGGTCTGTCATGGCCTGATCTTACTGTCACGGGCACTGGGAGTCTTTACCCAGGGATCACCAGGTGATAGGCTTACCAGAGCAGTATAGGTGGTAATATGGTACTCTGGTAGCAGGGTGATCACGGAACAGGAAATAGCAGGTGATGAGATGCTCAGGAAAGTCTATGACTAGCAGCACTGGCAATATGGAGGTAGTAATACACGAGGAACTGTATGGACAAAGGACACGTGAAGGTAGTCAGTGGTCTGCGGTAGCAAGTTGTACCACTGCTATAGTGAGGAGGAATGTCCAACAGAAACGAGGGGGTGATGAGAGTCAGCGGTCTGCAGATAGCAAGTTGTACCGCTGTCTGAGTGAAGGAGTGGAATCCAAGTGGAGGTATCCGGGTAGTCAGTGGTCTGCGATAGCAAGTTGTACCACTGCTATGTGAGAGGATACTGGAACAGGTGATACAGGAAACAGGGATCAGTGGTCTGCCTTCAGCAAGTTGTACCACTGAATATATATGTGAGGAGGTGCACGGGGAGAGACTGCAACACAAGATATACACGGGCACCTTGACTTTGAACCACAGTGATATGCACAATATAAATGTATAGATGACTGAACAATACTGCCAATATAGAAAGTCTCTTGAAGTAGTCCAGCATAAGATAACACAGTCAATGATGGCAATAGACTCAGCGGATAGCACACTCCAGAGGAGAACCAACACAGTCCAGCAAGGTATGCAATACACAGCACAGTCAATGAGAAGTATGCATACCGTGGTTCAGGAGGCAGTCAGACAGGAGTGCAGAGATACCTGAACGGCAGGAGGCCGGCAGGATGCGAAGTCCCTGGATGGGTGAAGCGGTGGTCTAGTAGGTGCAGCGCACGGGTAGGTAGACCAGCAGGGAACACAGGAAAGCGTGGAGAGCGGATCAGCAGTAGATGGATGAGTAGTGCTGAGGAGTAGCAGCAGCGGGTCTCTGCGGGAACACGGAGGTAGCCAATAGCAACCAGCAGGTGCAGTAACGATGGGACACGGGAGAGCAGAGTTGAACAGGCACTGTTGATCACGGAGAATAGCGGGTAGCAATAGTGGAGGCAGACTCAAGGAAACACGGGAGCATTGACAAGGACTGAAGACTGAAGCGCACAGAGGCAGCGGATAGGAATCAGCCAAACAGTCACGATGAAACACAGACGGGTTGCAGGTTGAAGACTGTAGTGCACGGAGGCAGCGGATAGGAATCAGCTAGCAGTCACGATGATGAAACACAGACGGGTTGCAGGTTGAAGACTGTAGTGCACGGAGGCAGCGGATAGGAATCAGCCAAACAGTCACGATGATGAAACACAGACGAGTTGCAGGTTGAAGCCTGTAGTGCACGGAGGCAGCGGATAGGAATCAGCTGGCAGTCACAATCATGAACAGGTGAGTGGATGTGAATGAAAGACTGTAGTGCACGGAGGCAGCGGATAGGCATCAGCTAACAGTCCTAATGATGCATGGTAGAGTTGAAGTGATTAGAAGACTGTAGTGCACGGAGGCAGCGGATAGGAATCAGCTCACAGTCACGATGAAACAGTAGATGGTAGAAGTGGTATGGGAACCACAGTAGTAGAAGTGGTTTGGAAACCACAGAGGTAGAAGTGGTTTGGAAACCACAGGAATCAGCTGGGCTGAATAAACGAGGAAACACAGGAACACCTTCA
>NW_027447963.1:0-19788 GCF_038048845.1 Mixophyes fleayi | reverse complement strand
TTGAATTGAATCAGGAATCGAATCATGAATTGAATCATGAATCATGAATTGAATCATGAATCATGAATCATGAATTGAATCATGAATCATGATTCATAAATCGAATCATGAATCATGAATTGAATCATGAATCGAATCATGAATTGAGTCATGAATCATGAATCTTGAATCATGAATCATGAATTGAATCATGAATCATGAATTGAATCATGAATCATGAATCATGAATTGAATCATAAATCATGAATCATGAATCGAATCATAAATCATAAATCATGAATCATGAATCATGAATTGAATCATGAATCATGAATCATGAATCATGAATCAAATCATGAATCATGATTCATGAATCATGAATTGACTCATGAATCATGAATTAAATCATGAATCATGAATTAAATCATGAATCATGAATCATGAATTGAATCATGAGTCATGAATCATTAATCATGAATCATGAATTAAATCATGAATCATGAATCATGAATTGAATCATGAATCATGAATCATTAATTGAATCATGAATCATGAATCGAATCATAAATAATGAATCATGAATCATGAATCATGAATCATGAATTGAATCCTGAATCATGAATCAAATCATGAATCATGAATTATGAATCATGAATTGAATCATGAATCATGAATTATGAATTGAATCATGAATCATGAATCATGAATCATGAATTGAATCATAAATCATGCATCATGAATTGAATCATGATTCATGAATCATGAATTGAATCATGAATCATGAATCATGAATCATGAATTGAATCATGAATCATAAATCGAATCATGAATCATGAATTGAATCATGAATCATGAATCATGAATTGAATCATGAATCATGAATCATGAATCATGAATTGAATCATAAATCATGAATCATGAATCGAATCATAAATCATGAATCATGAAACATGAATCATGAATTGAATCATGAATCATGAATCATGAATCAAATCATTAATCATGAATCATGAATCATAAATCATGAATCATGAATCATGAATCATGAATTAAATCATGAATCATGAATCATGAATCGAATCATGAATCATTAATCATGAATCATGAATCGAATCATGAATCATGAATCATTAATCATGAATCATGAATCAAATCATGAATCATGAATCATGAATCATGAATTGAATCATGAATCATGAATTATGCATCATGAATTGAATCATGATTCATGAATCATGAATTGAATCATGAATCATGAATCATGAATCATGAATCATGAATTAAATCATGAATCATGAATCATAAATCGAATCATGAATCATGAATTGAATCATGAATCATGAATCTTGAATCATGAATCATGAATCTTGAATCATGAATCATGAATTGAATCATGAATCATGAATTGAGTCATGAATCATGAATAATGAATCATGAATTGAATCATAAATCATGAATCATGAATCGAATCATGAATCATGAATCATGAATCATGAATCATGAATTGAATCATGAATCATGAATCATGAATCAAATCATTAATCATGAATCATGAATCATGAATCGAATCATGAATCATGAATCATGAATCATGAATTGAATCATGAATCATGAATCATGAATCAAATCATTAATCATGAATTATGAATCATGAATCATGAATTGAATCATGAATCATGAATCATGAATTAAATCATGAATCATGAATCGAATCGTGAATCATTAATCATGAATCATGAATCATGAATCGAATCATGAGTCATGAATCATGAATCATGAATCATGAATCATTAATCATTAATCATGAATTAAATCATGAATCATTAATCATGAATTGAATCATGAATCATGAATCATTAATTGAATCATGAATCATGAATCGAATCATAAATAATGAATCATGAATCATGAATCATGAATTGAATCCTAAATCATAAATCAAATCATGAATCATGAATCATGAATTATGAATCATGAATTGAATCATGAATCATGAATTATGAATCATGAATTGAATCATTAATCATGAATCATGAATCAAGAATCATGAATTGAATCATAAATCATGAATCATGAATTGAATCATGAATCATGAATCATAAATCAAATCATGAATCATGAATTGAATCATGAATCATGAATCATGAATCTTGAATCATGAATCATGAATTGAATCATGAATCATGAATTGAATCATGAATCATGAATCATGAATCATGAATTGAATCATGAATTGAATCATGAATCATGAATCTTGAATCATGAATCATGAATTGAATCATGAATCATAAATTGAATCATGAATCATGAATCATGAATTGAATCATGAATCATGAATCATGAATTGAATCATAAATCATGAATCATGAATCGAATCATAAATCATGAATCATGAATCATGAATCATGAATTGAATCATGAATCATGAATCATGAATCATGAATTGAATCATAAATCATGAATCATGAATCGAATCATAAATCATGAATCATGAATCATGAATTGAATCATGAATCATGAATCATGAATCAAATCATTAATCATGAATCATGAATCATGAATCGAATCATGAATCATGAATCATGAATTAAATCATGAATCATGAATCATGAATCGAATCATGAATCATTAATAATGAATCATGAATCGAATCATGAATCATGAATTGAATCATGAATCATGAATCATTAATTGAATCATGAATCATGAATCATGAATTGAATCATGAATCATGAATCAAATCATGCATCATGAATCATGAATTTTGAATCATGAATTGAATCATGAATCATGAATCATGAATTGAATCATAAATCATGAATCATGAATCATGAATCATGAATCATGAATTGAATCATAAATCATGAATCATGAATTGAATCATGAATCATGAATCATGAATCGAATCATGAATCATGAATTGAATCATGAATCATGAATCATGAATTGAATCATTAATCATGAATCATGAATCATGAATCATAAATCATGATTCATGAATTGAATCTTGAATCATGAATCTTGAATCATGAATCATGAATTGAATCATGAATTGAATCATAAATCATGAATAGAATCATGAATAATGAATTGAATCATGAATCATGAATCATGAATTGAATCATGAATCATGAATTAAATCAGGAATCAAATCATGAATTGAATCATGAATCATGAATTGAATCAGGAATCGAATCATGAATTGAATCATGAATCATGATTCATAAATCGAATCATGAATCATGAATTGAATCATGAATCATGATTCATAAATCGAATCATGAATCATGAATCATGAATCATGAATTATGAATCATGCATTGAATCATGAATCATGAATTATGAATCATGAATTGAATCATGAATCATGAATCATGAATCAAGAATCATGAATTGAATCATAAATCATGAATCATGAATCGAATCATGAATCATGAATCATGAATCATGAATTGAATCATGAATCATGAATTATGCATCATGAATTGAATCATGATTCATGAATCATGAATTGAATCATGAATCATGAATCATAAATCGAATCATGAATCATGAATTGAATCATGAATCATGAATCTTGAATCATGAATCATGAATTGAATCATGAATCATGAATTGAATCATGAATCATGAATCATGAATCATGAATTGAATCATGAATTGAATCATGAATCATGAATCTTGAATCATGAATCATGAATTGAATCATGAATCATGAATTGAATCATGAATCATGAATCATGAATCATGAATCATGAATTGAATCATAAATCATGAATCATGAATCGAATCATAAATCATGAATCATGAATCATGAATTGAATCATGAATCATAAATCATGAATCAAATCATTAATCATGAATCATGAATCATGAATCATGAATCGAATCATGAATCATTAATCATGAATCATGAATCATGAATCATGAATCGAATCATGAATCATGAATTGAATCATGAATCATGAATCATTAATTGAATTATGAATCATGAATCAAATCATGCATCATGAATCATGAATTTTGAATCATGAATTGAATCATGAATCATGAATCATGAATCATGAATTGAATCATAAATCATGAATCATGAATCATGAATCATGAATTGAATCATAAATCATGAATCATGAATTGAATCATGAATCATGAATCATGAATCGAATCATGAATCATGAATTGAATCATGAATCATGAATCATGAATTGAATCATTAATCATGAATCATGAATAATGAATCATAAATCATGAATCATGAATTGAATCTTGAATCATGAATCATGAATCATGAATCATGAATTGAATCATGAATTGAATCATAAATCATGAATAGAATCATGAATAATGAATTGAATCATGAATCATGAATCATGAATTGAATCATGAATCATGAATTGAATCAGGAATCGAATCATGAATTGAATCATGAATCATGAATTGAATCATGAATCATGAATTGAATCATGAATCATGATTCATAAATCGAATCATGAATCATGAATTGAATCATGAATCGAATCATGAATTGAGTCATGAATCATGAATCTTGAATCATGAATCATGAATTGAATCATGAATCATGAATTGAATCATGAATCATGAATCATGAATTGAATCATAAATCATGAATCATGAATCGAATCATAAATCATAAATCATGAATCATGAATTGAATCATGAATAATGAATCATGAATCATGAATCGAATCATGAATCATGATTCATGAATCATGAATTGAATCATGAATCATGAATCATGAATTAAATCATGAATCATGAATCAAATCATGAATCATTAATCATGAATCATGAATCATGAATTGAATCATGAGTCATGAATCATGAATCATGAGTCATGAATCATTAATCATGAATCATGAATCATGAATTGAATCATAAATCATGAATCATGAATCGAATCATAAATCATGAATCATGAATCATGAATCATGAATTGAATCATGAATCATGAATCATGAATCAAATCATTAATCATGAATCATGAATCATGAATCGAATCATGAATCATGAATCATGAATTAAATCATGAATCATGAATCATGAATCGAATCATGAATCATTAATCATGAATCATGAATCATGAATCGAATCATGAATCATGAATTGAATCATGAATCATGAATCATTAATTGAATCATGAATCATGAATCAAATCATGCATCATGAATCATGAATTTTAAATCATGAATTGAATCATGAATCATGAATCATGAATCATGAATTGAATCATAAATCATGAATCATGAATCATGAATCATGAATTGAATCATAAATCATGAATCATGAATTGAATCATGAATCATGAATCATGAATCGAATCATGAATCATGAATTGAATCATGAATCATGAATTGAATCATGAATCATGAATCATGAATTGAATCATTAATCATGAATCATGAAGCATGAATCATGAATCATAAATCATGAATCATGAATTGAATCTTGAATCATGAATCATGAATCATGAATTGAATCATGAATTGAATCATAAATCATGAATAGAATCATTAATCATGAATCATGAAGCATGAATCATGAATCATTAATCATGAATCATGAATTAAATCATGAATCATGAATCATGAATTGAATCATGAGTCATGAATCATTAATCATGAATCATGAATTAAAACATTAATCATGAATCATGAATTGAATCATGAATCATGAATCATTAATTGAATCATGAATCATGAATCGAATCATAAATAATGAATAATGAATCATGAATCATGAATCATGAATTGAATCCTGAATCATGAATCAAATCATGAATCATGAATTATGAATCATGAATTGAATCATGAATCATGAATTATGAATCATGAATTGAATCATGAATCATGAATCATGAATCATGAATCATGAATTGAATCATAAATCATGCATCATGAATTGAATCATGATTCATGAATCATGAATTGAATCATGAATCATGAATCATGAATTGAATCATGAATCATAAATCGAATCATGAATCATGAATTGAATCATGAATCATGAATCATGAATTGAATCATGAATCATGAATCATGAATCATGAATTGAATCATAAATCATGAATCATGAATCGAATCATAAATCATGAATCATGAAACATGAATCATGAATTGAATCATGAATCATGAATCATGAATCAAATCATTAATCATGAATCATGAATCATGAATCATGAATCATGAATTAAATCATGAATCATGAATCATGAATTGAATCATGAATCATGAATCGAATCATGAATCATTAATCATGAATCATGAATCATGAATCGAAACATGAATCATGAATTGAATCTTGAATCATGAATCATGAATCATGAATCATGAATCATGAATTTAATCATGAATTGAATCATGAATCGAATCATGAATTGAGTCATGAATCATGAATCTTGAATCATGAATCATGAATTGAATCATGAATCATGAATTGAATCATGAATCATGAATCATGAATTGAATCATAAATCATGAATCATGAATCATGAATTGAATCATGAGTCATGAATCATTAATCATGAATCATGAATTAAATCATGAATCATGAATCATGAATTGAATCATGAATCATGAATCTTGAATCATGAATCATGAATTGAATCATGAATCATGAATTGAATCATGAATCATGAATCATGAATTGAATCATAAATCATGAATCATGAATCGAATCATAAATCATGAATCATGAATCATGAATCGAATCATGAATCATGAATCATGAATTAAATCATGAATCATGAATCATGAATCGAATCATGAATCATTAATCATGAATCGAATCATGAATCATGAATTGAATCATGAATCATGAATTGAATCATGAATCATGAATTGAATCATAAATCATGAATCATGAATCATAAATCATGAATCATGAATTGAATCATGAATCATGAATCAAATCATGAATCATGAATCATGAATTATGAATCATGAATTGAATCATGAATCATGAATCATGAATCATGAATTAAATCATAAATCATGAATCATGAATCATGAATCATGAATCATGAATCATGAATTGAATCATAAATGATGAATCATGAATTGAATCATGAATCATGAATTATGAATCGAATCATGAATCATGAATTGAATCATGAATCATGAATTGAATCATGAATCATGAATCATGAATTGAATCATTAATCATGAATCATTAATCATGAATCATGAATTGAATCATGAATCATGAATTGAATCTTGAATCATGAATCATGAATCATGAATCATGAATCATGAATTGAATCATGAATCATGAATTGAATCATGAATCATGAATTGAATCATAAATCATGAATAGAATCATGAATAATGAATTGAATCATGAATCATGAATCATGAATTGAATCATGAATCATGAATTGAATCAGGAATCGAATCATGAATTGAATCATGAATCATGAATTGAATCATGAATCATGAATCATGAATTGAATCATGAATCATGAATTGAATCATGAATCATGAATCATGAATTAAATCATGAATCATGAATCAAATCATGAATCATTCATCATGAATCATGAATCGAATCATGAGTCATGAATTATGAATCATGAATCATTAATCATTAATCATGAATTAAATCGTGAATCATGAATCATGAATTGAATCATGAATCATGAATCATTAATTGAATCATGAATCATGAATCGAATCATAAATAATGAATCATGAATCATGAATCATGAATTGAATCCTGAATCATGAATCAAATCATGAATCATGAATCATGAATTATGAATCATGAATTGAATCATGAATCATGAATTATGAATCATGAATTGAATCATGAATCATGAATCATGAATCATGAATCATGAATTGAATCATAAATCATGCATCATGAATTGAATCATGATTCATGAATCATGAATTGAATCATGAATCATGAATCATGAATCATGAATCATGAATTGAATCATGAATCATGAATCATAAATCGAATCATGAATCATGAATTGAATCATGAATCATGAATCTTGAATCATGAATCATGAATTGAATCATGAATCATGAATTGAATCATGAATCATAAATCATGAATCATCAATTGAATCATAAATCATGAATCATGAATCGAATCATAAATCATGAATCATGAATTGAATCATGAATCATGAATCATGAATCAAATCATTAATCATGAATCATGAATCATGAATCGAATCATGAATTATGAATCATGAATTAAATCATGAATCATGAATCATGAATCGAATCATGAATCATTAATCATACATCATGAATCAAGAATCATAAATCATGAATCATGAATTGAATTATGAATCATGAATTGAATCATGAATCATGAATCATTAATTTAATCATGAATCATGAATTGAATCATAAATCATGAATCATGAATCATGAATCATGAATCATGAAATGAATCATGAATCAAATCATGAATCATGAATCATGAATTATGAATCATGAATTGAATCATGAATCATGAATCATGAATCATGAATTAAATCATAAATCATGAATCATGAATCATGAATCATGAATCATGAATTGAATCATAAATCATGAATTGAATCATGAATCATGAATTGAATCATGAATCATGAATTGAATCATGAATCATGAATCATGAATTGAATCATTAATCATGAACAATGAATCATGAATCATGAATTGAATCATGAATCATGAATTGAATCTTGAATCATGAATCATGAATTGAATCATGAATCATGAATAGAATCATGAATAATGAATTGAATCATGAATCATGAATCATGAATTGAATCATGAATCATGAATTGAATCAGGAATCGAATCATGAATTGAATCATGAATCATGAATCATGAATTGAATCATGAATCATGATTCATAAATCAAATCATGAATGATGAATTGAATCATGAATCGAATCATGAATTGAGTCATAAATCATTATTTAAATCATGAATCATTAATTGAATCACGAATTATACATTGAATCATGAATCATGAATTGAATCATGAATCATGAATTATGAATCATGAATTGAATCATGAATCATGAATAATGAATCAAGAATCATGAATTGAATCATGAATCATGAATTGAATCATGAATCATAAATTGAATCATGAATCATACATTGAATCATGAATCATGAATTGAATCATGAATCATGAATTATGAATCATGAATTGAATCATGAATCATGAATAATGAATCATGAATTGAATCATGAATCATGAATCATAAATTGAATCATGAATCATGAATCAAATCATGAATCATGAATTGAATTATGAATAATGAATCATGAATTGAATCATGAATTGAATCATTAATCATGAATCATGAATCATGAATTGAATCATGAATCATGAATCATAAATCATGAATTAAATCATGAATTGAATCATGAATCATGAATCATGAATCGACTCATGTATTATGAATTGAATCATGAATCATGAATTGTATCATGAATCATGAATCATGAATCGAATCATGAATAATGAATCATGAATCATGAATCATGAATTGAATCATGAATTGAATCATGAATCATGAATCGAATCATGTATCATGAATCAAGAATCATGAATCGAATCATGAATCATGAATTGAATCTTGAATCATGAATCAAGAATCATAAATTGAATCATGAATCATGAATCATGAATCGAATCATGAATCATGAATCGAATCATGAATAATGAATCATGAATCATGAATCATGAATTGAATCATGAATCATGAATCATTAATCAAATCATGAATCATGAATAAAGAATCATGAATCGAATCATGAATCATGAATTGAATCATGAATCATGAATCAAGAATCATGAATTGAATCATGAATTGAATCATGAATCATGAATCATGAATCATGAATCATGAATCATGAATTGAATCATGAATCATGAATCATGAATTGAATCATGAATCATGAATCATAAATCAAATCATGAATCATGAATTGAATCATGAATCATGAATCTTGAATCATGAACCATGAAATAAATCATGAATCATGAATTGAATCATGAATCATGAATCATGAATTGAATCATAAATCATGAATCATGAATCAAATCATAAATCATGAATCATGAATCATGAATTGAATCATGAATCATGAATTGAATCATAAATCATGAATTGAATCATGAATCATGAATCATGAATTGAATCATGAATCATGAATCATGAATCGAATCATGAATCATGAATTGAATCATGAATCATGAATTGAATCATGAATCATGAATCATGAATTGAATCATTAATCATGAATCATGAATCATGAATCATAAATCATGAATCATGAATTGAATCTTGAATCATGAATCATGAATCATGAATCATGAATTGAATCATGAATTGAATCATAAATCATGAATAGAATCATGAATAATGAATTGAATCATGAATCATGAATCATGAATTGATTCATAAATCATGAATTGAATCATGAATCATGAATCATGAATTGAATCATGAATCATGATTCATAAATCGAATCATGAATCATGAATTGAATCATGAATCGAATCATGAATTGAGTCATGAATCATGAATCTTGAATCATGAATCATGAATTGAATCATGAATCATGAATTGAATCATGAATCATGAATCATGAATTGAATCATAAATCATGAATCATGAATCGAATCATAAATCATAAATCATGAATCATGAATCATGAATTGAATCATGAATCATGAATCATGAATCATCAATCAAATCATGAATCATGATTCATGAATCATGAATCGAATCATGAGTCATGAATCATGAATTAAATCATGAATCATGAATCGAATCATGAGTCATGAATCATTAATCATGAATCATGAATTAAATCATGAATCATGAATCATGAATTGAATCATGAATCATGAATCATTAATTGAATCATGAATCATGAATCGAATCATAAATAATGAATCATGAATCATGAATCATGAATCATGAATTGAATCCTGAATCATGAATCAAATCATGAATCATGAATTATGAATCATGAATTGAATTATGAATCATGAATTATGAATCATGAATTGAATCATGAATCATGAATCATGAATCATGAATCATGAATTGAATCATAAATCATGCATCATGAATTGAATCATGATTCATGAATCATGAATTGAATCATGAATCATGAATCATGAATTGAATCATGAATCATAAATCGAATCATGAATCATGAATTGAATCATGAATCATAAATCATGAATTGAATCATGAATCATGAATCATGAATCATGAAATGAATCATAAATCATGAATCATGAATCGAATCATAAATCATGAATCATGAAACATGAATCATGAATTGAATCATGAATCATGAATCATGAATCAAATCATTAATCATGAATCATGAATCGAATCATGAATCATGAATCATGAATCATGAATTAAATCATGAATCATGAATCATGAATCGAATCATGAATCATTAATCATGAATCATGAATCATGAATCGAAACATGAATCATGAATTGAATCATGAATCATGAATCAAATCATGAATCATGAATCATGAATCATGAATTGAATCATGAATCATGAATTATGCATCATGAATTGAATCATGATTCATGAATCATGAATTGAATCATGAATCATGAATCATGAATCATGAATCATGAATTAAATCATGAATCATGAATCATAAATCGAATCATGAATCATGAATTGAATCATGAATCATGAATCTTGAATCATGAATCATGAATTGAATCATGAATCATGAATTAAGTCATGAATCATGAATAATGAATCATGAATTGAATCATAAATCATGAATCATGAATCGAATCATGAATCATGAATCATGAATCATGAATCATGAATTGAATCATGAATCATGAATCATGAATCAAATCATTAATCATGAATCATGAATCATGAATCGAATCATGAATCATGAATTGAATCATGAATCATGAATTGAATCATGAATCATGAATTGAATCATGAATCATGAATCATGAATTGAATCATTAATCATGAATCATTAATCATGAATCATGAATTGAATCATGAATCATGAATTGAATCTTGAATCATGAATCATGAATCATGAATCATGAATCATGAATTGAATCATGAATCATGAATTGAATCATGAATCATGAATCGAATCATGAATCATGAATTGAATCATGAATTGAATCATAAATCATGAATAGAATCATGAATAATGAATTGAATCATGAATCATGAATTGAATCATGAATCATAAATTGAATCAGGAATCGAATCATGAATTGAATCATGAATCATGAATTGAATCATGAATCATGAATCATGAATTGAATCATGAATCATGATTCATAAATCGAATCATGAATCATGAATTGAATCATGAATCGAATCATGAATTGAGTCATGAATCATGAATCTTGAATCATGAATCATGAATTGAATCATGAATCATGAATTGAATCATGAATCATGAATCATGAATCATGAATTGAATCATGAATCATGAATTATGCATCATGAATTGAATCATGATTCATGAATCATGAATTGAATCATGAATCATGAATCATGAATTAAATCATGAATCATGAATCATAAATCGAATCATGAATCATGAATTGAATCATGAATCATGAATCTTGAATCATGAATCATGAATTGAATCATGAATCATGAATTGAGTCATGAATCATGAATAATGAATCATGAATTGAATCATAAATCATGAATCATGAATCGAATCATGAATCATGAATCATGAATCATGAATCATGAATTGAATCATGAATCATGAATCATGAATCAAATCATTAATCATGAATCATGAATCATGAATCGAATCATGAATCATGAATTGAATCATGAATCATGAATTGAATCATGAATCATGAATCATGAATTGAATCATTAATCATGAATCATTAATCATGAATCATGAATTGAATCATGAATCATGAATTGAATCTTGAATCATGAATCATGAATCATGAATCATGAATCATGAATTGAATCATGAATTGAATCATGAATCGAATCATGAATTGAGTCATGAATCATGAATCTTGAATCATGAATCATGAATTGAATCATGAATCATGAATTGAATCATGAATCATGAATCATGAATTGAATCATAAATCATGAATCATGAATCATGAATTGAATCATGAGTCATGAATCATTAATCATGAATCATGAATTAAATCATGAATCATGAATCATGAATTGAATCATGAATCATGAATCTTGAATCATGAATCATGAATTGAATCATGAATCATGAATTGAATCATGAATCATGAATCATGAATTGAATCATAAATCATGAATCATGAATCGAATCATAAATCATGAATCATGAATCATGAATCGAATCATGAATCATGAATTAAATCATGAATCATGAATCGAATCATGAATCATTAATCATGAATCGAATCATGAATCATGAATTGAATCATGAATCATGAATTGAATCATGAATCATGAATTGAATCATAAATCATGAATCATGAATCATAAATCATGAATCATGAATTGAATCATGAATCATGAATCAAATCATGAATCATGAATCATGAATTATGAATCATGAATTGAATCATGAATCATGAATCATGAATCATGAATTAAATCATAAATCATGAATCATGAATCATGAATCATGAATCATGAATCATGAATTGAATCATAAATGATGAATCATGAATTGAATCATGAATCATGAATTATGAATCGAATCATGAATCATGAATTGAATCATGAATCATGAATTGAATCATGAAGCATGAATCATGAATTGAATCATTAATCATGAATCATTAATCATGAATCATGAATTGAATCATGAATCATGAATTGAATCTTGAATCATGAATCATGAATCATGAATCATGAATCATGAATTGAATCATGAATCATGAATTGAATCATGAATCATGAATTGAATCATAAATCATGAATAGAATCATGAATAATGAATTGAATCATGAATCATGAATCATGAATTGAATCATGAATCATGAATTGAATCAGGAATCGAATCATGAATTGAATCATGAATCATGAATTGAATCATGAATCATGAATCATGAATTGAATCATGAATCATGAATTGAATCATGAATCATGAATCATGAATTAAATCATGAATCATGAATCAAATCATGAATCATTCATCATGAATCATGAATCGAATCATGAGTCATGAATTATGAATCATGAATCATTAATCATTAATCATGAATTAAATCGTGAATCATGAATCATGAATTGAATCATGAATCATGAATCATTAATTGAATCATGAATCATGAATCGAATCATAAATAATGAATCATGAATCATGAATCATGAATTGAATCCTGAATCATGAATCAAATCATGAATCATGAATCATGAATTATGAATCATGAATTGAATCATGAATCATGAATTATGAATCATGAATTGAATCATGAATCATGAATCATGAATCATGAATCATGAATTGAATCATAAATCATGCATCATGAATTGAATCATGATTCATGAATCATGAATTGAATCATGAATCATGAATCATGAATCATGAATCATGAATTGAATCATGAATCATGAATCATAAATCGAATCATGAATCATGAATTGAATCATGAATCATGAATCTTGAATCATGAATCATGAATTGAATCATGAATCATGAATTGAATCATGAATCATAAATCATGAATCATCAATTGAATCATAAATCATGAATCATGAATCGAATCATAAATCATGAATCATGAATTGAATCATGAATCATGAATCATGAATCAAATCATTAATCATGAATCATGAATCATGAATCGAATCATGAATTATGAATCATGAATTAAATCATGAATCATGAATCATGAATCGAATCATGAATCATTAATCATACATCATGAATCAAGAATCATAAATCATGAATCATGAATTGAATTATGAATCATGAATTGAATCATGAATCATGAATCATTAATTGAATCATGAATCATGAATTGAATCATAAATCATGAATCATGAATCATGAATCATGAATCATGAAATGAATCATGAATCAAATCATGAATCATGAATCATGAATTATGAATCATGAATCGAATCATGAATTATGAATCATGAATTAAATCATGAATCATGAATCATGAATCGAATCATGAATCATTAATCATACATCATGAATCAAGAATCATAAATCATGAATCATGAATTGAATTATGAATCATGAATTGAATCATGAATCATGAATCATTAATTGAATCATGAATCATGAATTGAATCATAAATCATGAATCATGAATCATGAATCATGAATCATGAAATGAATCATGAATCAAATCATGAATCATGAATCATGAATTATGAATCATGAATTGAATCATGAATCATGAATCATGAATCATGAATTAAATCATAAATCATGAATCATGAATCATGAATCATGAATCATGAATTGAATCATAAATCATGAATTGAATCATGAATCATGAATTGAATCATGAATCATGAATTGAATCATGAATCATGAATCATGAATTGAATCATTAATCATGAACAATGAATCATGAATCATGAATTGAATCATGAATCATGAATTGAATCTTGAATCATGAATCATGAATTGAATCATGAATCATGAATAGAATCATGAATAATGAATTGAATCATGAATCATGAATCATGAATTGAATCATGAATCATGAATTGAATCAGGAATCGAATCATGAATTGAATCATGAATCATGAATCATGAATTGAATCATGAATCATGATTCATAAATCAAATCATGAATGATGAATTGAATCATGAATCGAATCATGAATTGAGTCATAAATCATTATTTAAATCATGAATCATTAATTGAATCACGAATCATACATTGAATCATGAATCATGAATTGAATCATGAATCATGAATTATGAATCATGAATTGAATCATGAATCATGAATAATGAATCAAGAATCATGAATTGAATCATGAATCATGAATTGAATCATGAATCATAAATTGAATCATGAATCATACATTGAATCATGAATCATGAATTGAATCATGAATCATGAATTATGAATCATGAATTGAATCATGAATCATGAATAATGAATCATGAATTGAATCATGAATCATGAATCATAAATTGAATCATGAATCATGAATCAAATCATGAATCATGAATTGAATTATGAATAATGAATCATGAATTGAATCATGAATTGAATCATTAATCATGAATCATGAATCATGAATTGAATCATGAATCATGAATCATAAATCATGAATTAAATCATGAATTGAATCATGAATCATGAATCATGAATCGACTCATGTATTATGAATTGAATCATGAATCATGAATTGTATCATGAATCATGAATCGAATCATGAATAATGAATCATGAATCATGAATCATGAATTGAATCATGAATTGAATCATGAATCATGAATCGAATCATGTATCATGAATCAAGAATCATGAATCGAATCATGAATCATGAATTGAATCTTGAATCATGAATCAAGAATCATAAATTGAATCATGAATCATGAATCATGAATCGAATCATGAATCATGAATCGAATCATGAATAATGAATCATGAATCATGAATCATGAATTGAATCATGAATCATGAATCATTAATCAAATCATGAATCATGAATAAAGAATCATGAATCGAATCATGAATCATGAATTGAATCATGAATCATGAATCAAGAATCATGAATTGAATCATGAATTGAATCATGAATCATGAATCATGAATCATGAATCATGAATTGAATCATGAATCATGAATCATGAATTGAATCATGAATCATGAATCATAAATCAAATCATGAATCATGAATTGAATCATGAATCATGAATCTTGAATCATGAACCATGAAATAAATCATGAATCATGAATTGAATCATGAATCATGAATCATGAATTGAATCATAAATCATGAATCATGAATCAAATCATAAATCATGAATCATGAATCATGAATTGAATCATGAATCATGAATTGAATCATAAATCATGAATTGAATCATGAATCATGAATCATGAATTGAATCATGAATCATGAATCATGAATCGAATCATGAATCATGAATTGAATCATGAATCATGAATTGAATCATGAATCATGAATCATGAATTGAATCATTAATCATGAATCATGAATCATGAATCATAAATCATGAATCATGAATTGAATCTTGAATCATGAATCATGAATCATGAATCATAAATCATGAATCATGAATTGAATCTTGAATCATGAATCATGAATCATGAATCATGAATTGAATCATGAATTGAATCATAAATCATGAATAGAATCATGAATAATGAATTGAATCATGAATCATGAATCATGAATTGATTCATAAATCATGAATTGAATCAGGAATCGAATCATGAATTGAATCATGAATCATGAATTGAATCATGAATCATGAATCATGAATTGAATCATGAATCATGATTCATAAATCGAATCATGAATCATGAATTGAATCATGAATCGAATCATGAATTGAGTCATGAATCATGAATCTTGAATCATGAATCATGAATTGAATCATGAATCATGAATTGAATCATGAATCATGAATCATGAATTGAATCATAAATCATGAATCATGAATCGAATCATAAATCATAAATCATGAATCATGAATCATGAATTGAATCATGAATCATGAATCATGAATCATCAATCAAATCATGAATCATGATTCATGAATCATGAATCGAATCATGAGTCATGAATCATTAATCATGAATCATGAATTAAATCATGAATCATGAATCATGAATTGAATCATGAATCATGAATCATTAATTGAATCATGAATCATGAATCGAATCATAAATAATGAATCATGAATCATGAATCATGAATCATGAATTGAATCCTGAATCATGAATCAAATCATGAATCATGAATTATGAATCATGAATTGAATTATGAATCATGAATTATGAATCATGAATTGAATCATGAATCATGAATCATGAATCATGAATCATGAATTGAATCATAAATCATGCATCATGAATTGAATCATGATTCATGAATCATGAATTGAATCATGAATCATGAATCATGAATTGAATCATGAATCATAAATCGAATCATGAATCATGAATTGAATCATGAATCATAAATCATGAATTGAATCATGAATCATGAATTGAATCATGAATCATGAATCATGAATCATGAATCATGAATTGAATCATAAATCATACATCATGAATTGAATCATGATTCATGAATCATGAATTGAATCATGAATCATGAATCATGAATTGAATCATGAATCATAAATCGAATCATGAATCATGAATTGAATCATGAATCATAAATCATGAATTGAATCATGAATCATGAATCATGAATCATGAAATGAATCATAAATCATGAATCATGAATCGAATCATAAATCATGAATCATGAAACATGAATCATGAATTGAATCATGAATCATGAATCATGAATCAAATCATTAATCATGAATCATGAATCGAATCATGAATCATGAATCATGAATCATGAATTAAATCATGAATCATGAATCATGAATCGAATCATGAATCATTAATCATGAATCATGAATCATGAATCGAAACATGAATCATGAATTGAATCATGAATCATGAATCAAATCATGAATCATGAATCATGAATCATGAATTGAATCATGAATCATGAATTATGCATCATGAATTGAATCATGATTCATGAATCATGAATTGAATCATGAATCATGAATCATGAATCATGAATCATGAATTAAATCATGAATCATGAATCATAAATCGAATCATGAATCATGAATTGAATCATGAATCATGAATCTTGAATCATGAATCATGAATTGAATCATGAATCATGAATTAAGTCATGAATCATGAATAATGAATCATGAATTGAATCATAAATCATGAATCATGAATCGAATCATGAATCATGAATCATGAATCATGAATCATGAATTGAATCATGAATCATGAATCATGAATCAAATCATTAATCATGAATCATGAATCATGAATCGAATCATGAATCATGAATTGAATCATGAATCATGAATTGAATCATGAATCATGAATTGAATCATGAATCATGAATCATGAATTGAATCATTAATCATGAATCATTAATCATGAATCATGAATTGAATCATGAATCATGAATTGAATCTTGAATCATGAATCATGAATCATGAATCATGAATCATGAATTGAATCATGAATCATGAATTGAATCATGAATCATGAATCGAATCATGAATCATGAATTGAATCATGAATTGAATCATAAATCATGAATAGAATCATGAATAATGAATTGAATCATGAATCATGAATTGAATCATGAATCATAAATTGAATCAGGAATCGAATCATGAATTGAATCATGAATCATGAATTGAATCATGAATCATGAATCATGAATTGAATCATGAATCATGATTCATAAATCGAATCATGAATCATGAATTGAATCATGAATCGAATCATGAATTGAGTCATGAATCATGAATCTTGAATCATGAATCATGAATTGAATCATGAATCATGAATTGAATCATGAATCATGAATCATGAATTGAATCATAAATCATGATTCATGAATCATGAATTGAATCATGAATCATGAATCATAAATTAAATCATGAATCATGAATCGAATCATGAGTCATGAATCATTAATCATGAATCATGAATTAAATCATGAATCATGAATTGAATCATGAGTCATGAATCATTAATCATGAATCATGAATTGAATCATGAATCATGAA